>NC_138369.1:99572935-99695766 GCF_054177405.1 Leptonychotes weddellii | reverse complement strand
GTGTGTGTGTGTGTGTGTGTGTGTGTGTATCGCATCTTCTTTTTCCATTCACCAATTGATGGACACTTGGGCTGCATCCATATCTTGGCTATTATAAATAATGCTGTTATAAATATAGGGGTGCATGTATCCCTTTGCATTAGTGGGGTTTTCTTGGGGCGGGGCAGCAAAGCAAGGTTTATTGAGCAATGGTAAAGTGATAGTACAAAGCTCCCGAGGAGGGAGGGGACCCAAGAGGGTTGCCATCGAAGTTTCTAAGTCTAGGGGGTTTTATGGGCTTGTTGGGCTGTTTTAATCTGATTAACCCTCCCTGCACCTGTCATTCAATCAGGTATTTGTCTATCATATGGGAAAGGGTGGAGGACTCCTTCCAGGGTGGTGTAAAATCCTTTTAAGGGTGGCTTCCTCTTAGGGCGGGGGCCCCTTGTCCCTGCCTGCGTGCCTGCCTTCCAATTATCCATCATTCTCCCCTCTGAAGAGGTAACGATAACTGCTGTTAGGGAAGAAGGGCAACGACTGATCATAGCTACTTCTTGCTGGTCAAGGGCGTTGGATGGGGTGGCAGTCAAGGTTCCTATCATCCCAGTCTATCAAGGGGTCCCTTGTCGATGTCTGGTTTGACCTCCATGTGAGCCTCCATCTGAACCACCATTTGGAGTTTGAGGACCTTTATTGGTTAGTTGTCCTTAACAATGGTGGAGATCCCTGACAAGCCCCCATAAATGGTACAGTATTTTTTTCTCCGTCGGTACACATAGTCCTTGGTCATGCCGCTTCGAAGAATGAAGACAGAATGGTGGGCAGCAAAGCAAAGTTTATTGAGCAATAGCAAAGTGATAGTACAAAGCTCCCAAAGAGGGAGGGGACCTGAGAGGGTTGCCCGTGTTTTTGTATTCTTTGAGTAAATACCCAGTAGTGTGATGCTGGATTATAGGATAAATCTATTTTTAACTTTTTGAGAAACCTCCATACTGTTTTCCACAGTGGCTGCACCAGTTTGCATTCCACCAACAGTATAAGAGGGTTCCCCTTTCTCTGCATTCTCACCAACACCTGTTGTTTCCTGAGTTGTTAATTTTAGCCATTCTGACAGGTGTGAGGTGGTATCTCATTGGGGTTTTGATTTGCATTTCCCTGATGATAAGTGATATTGAGCATTTTTCCATGTGTCTGTTAGCCATCTGTATGTCTCCTTTGGAAAAATGTCTGTTCATTTCTTCTGCCCATTTTTTAACTGGATTATTTGGTTTTGGGGTGTTCCATTTTACAAGCTCTTTATATATTTTGGATACTAACCCTTTATCAAATATGTCATTTGCAAATATCTTCTCCCATTCAGTAGATGTCTTTTAGTTCTGTTAATTGTTTCCTTTGCTGTGCATAAGCGTTTTATTTTGATGAAGTCCCAATAGTTTATTTTTGCTTTTGTTTCCCTGCCTCAGGAGACATATCTAGTAAGAAGTTGCTATAGTTGATGTCAAAGAAGTTACTGCCTGTGTCCTCCTCTAGGATTTTTATGGTTTTAGTCTCACACTTAGGTCTTTAATCCATTTTGAATTTATTTTTGTGTATGGTATAAGAAAGTGGTCCAGTTTCTTTCTTTTTCTTATGTTGCTGTCCAGTTTTCCCAACACCATTTATTGAAGAGACTGTTTTCCATTGGATATTCTTTCCTGCTTTGTCAAGGATTAATTGACCATGTTGTGGGTTCATTCCTGGGTTCTCTATTCTGTTCCTTTGATCTATGTGTCTGTTTTTGTGCCAGTACCATACTGTTTTGATCACTACAGCTTTGGAATATAACTTGAAGTCTGGAATTGTGATGCCTCCAGCTTTGCTTTTCTTTTTCAAGAGTACATTGGCTATTTTGGATATTTTTTGGTTCCATACAAATTTTAAGATTGTTTGTTCTAGTTCTGTGAAAAATGCTGCTGGTATTTTGATAGGGATTGCATTAAATGTATAGATTGCTTTGGGTAGTATAGACATTTTAACAGTATTTGTTCTTCCAATCCATGAGCATGGAATGTCTTTCCATTCCTTTGTGTCATCTTCAATTGCTTTCATCAGTGTTTTACAGTTTTCAGAGTACAGGTCTTCCACCTCTTTGGTAAAGTTTATTCCTGGGTATCTTACAGTTTTTGGTGAAATTATAAGTGGATTGTTTTCTTAATTTATCTTTCTGATGTTTCATTATTGGTGTATAGAAATGCAACAGATTTCAGTACATTGATTTTTGTATCCTGAGACCTTACTCAATTCATTTATCACTCTTGTAGTTTTTTTTGGTGCAGTCTTTAGGGTCCAGATGATAGTTTTTGATAAAAAATTCCAAAGGGAACTTTTGCGTAAGCAGATAAAAGGAATGTTGGGATAAAAAAGGGAAATGTTATCAGACTTAAAGTGACAAGCTATTTAAAAGTCAGGACCCCAAGTTAGGGCAGCCCCTCAAGATTTCCCAGGCCCTGTTCTATTGCTCCAGGGTTGGCTTTCCAGGAAGGCCACCAAGGTCAGATGAGACAAAATTATTTTCATTAGACTTTGCTTTCCACTGATAGCCCTCTTACCTCAAATAATGGAACCTCGGGCAAACAGCTGGTTTAAGGACATAGCTAAAATTAACTCCAGAATGAGAAATGTCAGGGTACAGATTAAATACTGTAGAAGCACATCAGAGTATTTAGCTGGGTACAGGCTTAAAGCGTTATACTATCTAAATTTAATTAGTTTAGCACAGACTGAAATCAGACAGACCTGGCTTCCAGTCAGAGTCACAACTGTACCTTTTTTTTTTTTTTTCTGTATAAATCTGAGCAAGTTACTTCTCACCTTAATTTCTTCATCTGTAAATTGGAAAATAATATTATCTACCTCTCAGGGTTATCTTAAGTAATAAATGAGTTATAAGACAGCCTAGTACGCCTAGTACATGACACATGGTACACACTCATTAAATGGTAACTGTTATTATTTTATTACTGATCAAAAGGATAGCACATAGGTTTATATTTGCTGGCCAAATGAGATTTATAGTTAATAACTTTTTTGAGAGGGAGTATAAAATTGTATCTTGGCTCTGTGAGAAAGTGTACTGTGCTCCATTACAAATGTCTGTGGGATGGTTAATCTTATGTGTCAACTTGACTGGGCTAAGGGGTGCCTAGAAAGCTGGCAAAACATTACGCTTGGTGTGTTTGTAAAAGTATTTCTGGACGAGATTGGCATTTGAATCCATAAACTGAGTAAAGAAGGTGATCCTCAACCAACCATTGGCCATCATCCAATCCTCTGAAGGCCTGATAGAAGAAAAATTCGAGGGAAAGGTGAATTTGTTCTCTGTGTGATAGGGGACGTCCATCTTCTCTGGTCCTCAGGCATCAGTCCTCCTGGTTCTCAGGCCTTCCGACTCAGAGTGGGACTTCCACCATTGGCTCCCATGGTTCTCCAGCCTTTGGGTTTGGACTGGACTTATACTCCCTGCTTTCCTGGGCCTCCAGCCTGCAGACTGCAGATCATGGGACTTATCCTCTACCACACGAGTCAGTTTCTCATAATAACTCTCTTTCTACATATCCATATCTATATGTGTTCATTTCTCTGCAGAACCCTGACTAATACAGACTATTATGAGTGTAAGAGGGGCATAGTATCCTATTTATCATTCTCGATTGCTGCTATCAGACACAACAACTGCAATCCCTTATCCCCATAGTTGAGGCCACTTGATCCTCTTTTACTTTTTTAAAGATTTATTTATTTGAGGGAAAGAGAGGGCATGAGTTGGGCAGAGGGGCAGAGGGAGAGGGTGAGGAATAAGCAGATCCCCCCGCTGAGTGGGGAGCCCACTGTGGGGCTCAATTCCAGGACCCCAAGATCATGACCTGAGCCGAAGTCAAGCCGCTTAACCAACTGAGCCACTCAGGTGCTCCCACTTGATCCTCTTTTAGAATCTAATTGTCTCAATCCCTATCTGAGACATCAAGTGCTTAAGCAGCTCTAATCCTCCTTTCTAACACCCAGCATAGAGTTTTCCTAACCACTAACTTAGTCATAACATGGTATCTTAATTTTAACAACTAAACAATTACCTTTTTAAATTTTATTTGTATTTTTATTCTTTGCCTTTTTAAATAAGCCCTAGTCCCAGCTGTTAAACTCAAGTCTGGTAACTCAGTTTCTTGCTTCCCTTCCTAAAATAGGTACCCTGACTCACATTTGCCATACTCTTTCCTAAGCTAGCATCCTTAACGCTTGAAATCTAACTTTCTGGATAAAGCCCTTTTTAACCATTGAAAACATCTTTGTTGTTGAGTATAGGCTTCTCATTACTGCCCACTCCATATTGTCCATCAGTTTTCTATCCAACTACATTTTGGGACATCTTGCTTCACCAACCCTTTACCGAATACTTGCCAAGTCAAAAAGATACACCCAAGTTTTCATGAAAATATTTATAGAAATCTCAGTATGAAATGTAAATACCCAAAAGTAAGGAAGACCTCAAGTTCACAGATTATATGATGTGGCTTTCTCTTGAATTCAGTATGGAAAATTTTTATTTTTTTAATTTCATGGGTTTACAGAAATCAAATATATTTATTCAGAAAACATTCTTTTGCCAGCAATTAGACAAATATTTATTAATTGTCATGTGCCAAGCACTGTGCCAGGTATGAAGGGTAGTGGGCACAGAGGCTTCTAAGAAGCTTAGTGGAGCAATGTATGATTCAGTCCTAGGTCAAGGGAGCCTCCCCAGGGCAGCTGTATGGTGCTGAATCTAAGGCCCAGTGAGTCACGCTGGTTGGCGACAAAGAATAACCCATTATCCTCCAGGAAGATTTGGGCCTTTCTTGGAGAGTCCAGATTGCGGGGGCCCATCATGGAAACCACAGCTTTCTCTTCCATCAAAGTATTCCTTCTATGGAGTGCTGCTTCCCTAAGGGTTTGGGCAGAAAGGGCCTGGGACAAAATCTTCATACCTTCTCTATTTCAGCTACACAGGATGACAGTCAGCTCACAGTGGACAGGTGTCATGAGCATGAAATGAAATTGTTCTTGAGCTACCAAGATTCTAAGTTTGTTTATTACTGTTGCACAGCCTCACTTGCTGGTTGATACAAGAAGACGGTAAATAAAGAATGTCCCCAAACCATATAATACTGTGTAGCACCAAAAAATAAGTGTCCATATACTTACAGGAAAAGCTTGCTAAAAGGTATTAAGGGGAAAACATAAATTCTAAAATAGTACAGTTGGTATAATATCACTTATGTTAACCCTGCCCCACAAAATAACAGACTACATGTTTCTCAGATATATGCATGTTAGTGCATAGAAAATAATTCAGAAAGATACACATAAAACCAATGAGTTTATCCTCCTCTGGAGCAGGCCTGGCTAAAAGATTTTTGTTTTATCTTATTTAAAATTTTTTTTAATTTTAAAAAATGTGAAACATCACAATATGAAAGATTATATAATATATATGTGCATTTTAAAGAAGAACAGAAGTAAAAATTTAAAGGGTCATAATGTCTCTCCCACCCAGCTAGGGAAATAGAACATCACCAATATCATTGAAGACCTCTGCATGCCCCTAAATGATTACATTTCTCTCCTTCCCCAGAGAAATAACCTTTAACCTGAAATAATGTTACTCATTCCTTGCTTTTGGTTTTAGTCTTTAGTTTCTATAGAAAATAATATATAAGTAATATTTAATAAGTAGTATTTATTATGTACTTCTAAGTAATATTACTTAAGTAATATTTACTGAATAAAAAGATCTAAGTAATATATTACTAATATGTAAGAGAAACATGTATAACTAAATAGTATATTATTTACTTTATTTTCTACTTCATTAATTTCTGCTTTTATCTTTATTATTTTCCACACCCTACTTTCTCTACTTTGTCTCCTGTTGCTTTTGTTGTTTGTTTGTTTATAATAATAGCTTATGGTGAATTCTCATTTATTCTCAGTCTCATTAATTATCAGTTTTTTCTTTTCCATATAAGCATTAAGTCTGTAAATTTTCCCAAAGTATCATTTTATCTGCATGCCACACATTTTTTTACTCATTGTTTTTTTTAAGTATTTTCTAATTTCCATTACACATTTTTCCTTTGATCCATCAATTATTTAGAAGTATTTTTTCTAACTTTGCACAGTATAGCAGTTTTAAATTCTTCTTAAAATTTATTTTTAACTTAATTTCACTGTGGTCAAAAATACTGATTCTTGGACATTTATTGAGATGCTTTATGTCCTAGTATGTAGTCACTTTTTGTAAATGTTCCACATATGTTTGAAAAACATGTGTATTCTTTAGTATTTAAGTACACTATTCTGTATCTCTTAGGCCAAGTTTGGTCATTGTTCATTCAGACCTTGTCTGCTTGATTTATTGACCAAAGAGGGAGGAATGGTAAAATCTTGCCAACTAACGGTGATATGTTCATTTCTTCTCGTACCTTTGATAATTTTTGCATCCTATATGCTGAAGCAATTATATTAAGTACTGACAAGTTTAGAACTGTCAGATTTTGCTGGTAGATTGACCTTTTTCTCAATAGCAATGACCCATTTGATCTCTAGTAGTATTTTTTTCTCTTGAGTTGGCCTGTTTCTAATATAACCACCTCAATTTCCTTTTGGTTAGTGTTTGCTTGTCCTACCTTTCAACCTTTCTGTGTTCTTATGGTGAGATATATTTCTTGTTAATAATATAGAGTTAAATTTTTTTTCAAATTCTGTTTGACATTCTTAGTCTACATCTGGAGAATATAGTTTCTTGACATTGTATTTATTTATCATTTTGTTTTATATTTTCTGTTTCTTCAGTGTTTTCGCCCTTATCTTTGTTTCAGTTGACTATAATTTTTCTTCCCTTCCTTTTTTTCACCTCCACTGATTTGGAAATTACAGAATCTAATTCAACCATGGTAGGCAGCATTCATAGAGCCTCCAGAATTCCCATCCTGTGGCTTATAATTCCCTTTCTATGATTGTAGATGTGCCTGTTAATATGATGGAGGTTACTCCCCTCATTAAATTATATGACAAAGGTGAAGACATTTTTAAGATATTAAGGTCTCATGTTGGTTGACTTTGAGTTGATCAAAAGGGAGATTATCCTGGGTAGGGTTGGCCTAATCAGGAGAACCTTAAAAGGGACTGGGCCCTTCCTGAAAAGGGAAATTTGAAGCATTAGATTTGTCCTCCTGGCCTGGAAGAAAGCAGTCATGTTGTTAATGGCCTGTGAAGAGGGGTAGCCTCTAGTAACTGAGCCCTCAGTCCTACAACTGAGCCTTCAGTCCTACAGCGGAAACTGAATTCCGCTAATAACCTGAATGAGCTTAGAAGAGGACCCAGACCTCCAGATGAGAATCCCAGCCTGGTCAGCAGTCCTTGTGAGACCCTGAGCAGAGGATTCAGCTATGCCATGCCTGGACTTCTGACCCACAGACCCACAGAAACTGTGAAATAGAAATGTATGTTACTTTAAGCTGCTTAATTTATGGGAATTTGCTATGTAGCAATAGAAAATGAATACAATTGCCTTAGAAATCTTAACATTCATATTTAACTTAAAGTCTGAAGATAATGTTTAGGAAAATACAAGGACCTTAGAGTGTTTTAACTCCTTTTTACCACTCTTTCATTATACATTCTATTGTTGTCTGTGTTTATCTAGCTTGACTTATTTAACCCTCAAAGTAAACATTTTCATCGTTGGTTTATTCAGTAAATGCTTGCTTAGATTTATCCACAAGTTTATGTTCTTTTCTCACCATTTCTTCTTATACTCAGACTTTCTCTAGTGTTTATTTACCCTCATCGTGAAGTACAGTCTCCAGATCTTTAAAAAAGGT
Organism: Leptonychotes weddellii; assembly: GCF_054177405.1. Taxonomy (NCBI): domain Eukaryota; kingdom Metazoa; phylum Chordata; class Mammalia; order Carnivora; family Phocidae; genus Leptonychotes; species Leptonychotes weddellii. Next base: position 99,687,889 of record NC_138369.1, on the reverse strand, counting down.
TTTGCTGTAATAAAAGCTCTTAATTTTTTTAGTCAGAAAATAACTGTATTTTAACCTCATGTCTGAAAGATTATTTTGCTGGATAATAGAGTAGTTTGACATTTATCTTCCCTCAGTACATTAAATGTACCATTCCACCGTCTTCTGGCTTCCTTTGTTGCTGTGGCAAAATCTCCTGTCAGTTTAAATATAGTTCCTTAATAGATACATTGTCTCTTTCTCTGAATGCTTCTAATATAGTCTCCTGACTTTTAGCATTCTGAAATTTCACTATAATGTGTCTAGGTGATTTCTTTTTATTTATTCTGTTTGCAGTTCTGTTTTCTGAATCTGTATGTTGGTGTTTCCCATCACCAGGTACAAAGAAGAAATTCTCTCCTCAGAATTCAAGAAATTTTCAGCCATTATCTCTTTAAATAGTATTATTTCTCCCTTCATCTTTGTTATCACCTCCTGGAACTCCAGTTAAATATATGTTGGAGTTTTACCTCTGTGTCCTCCATATCTCTTAATATTTCTTTTATAATTTCATCCTCTTTGTCGTCTTTTTCTGAATTTGTTATAATTTCCTCTTATTCATCATGAATTGTCTCTTCAACTATGCTTTATCTACACCTGAATTTCTAATTTTAATTATTACATTTTTAATATGTAGGACTTCTATTGGTTCTTTTTCAAGCCTGTGTGGTCAACTCTGACAATTTATAGTTTGGCATTCTTCCAATAATCTTTTAAAATTTTTCTTTAAATATATTAAACATGCTTATATTTTATTCTGTACCAGATCATTCCATTATTTGAAGATTTTAATGTCTCACTCTGCAGTGTGTTAGTTCTGCTACTTCCTCGTATATCTTGAAAATGTGTATGTAGGGTTGAATTTAATGACCATTCTCTTGAAGAGGATTTGGATTTATTTCCTCTAGCTATTGGTGCAATGGTTAATATGAATTTGGGTTCTAAACACATGTTAAAGTAGACTTACAATTAAGCCTTTCTCCTCTTTGTACAGCTCTGCTCAGAGCCCAGATAAGATTGGCAAATATAGGGGTGGCTGGGTGGTTCAGTCGGTTAAGCGTCTGACTCATGATTTTGGCTCAGGTCATGATCTCAGGGTCATGAGATCGAGCCCCATTTGGGGCTCAGCATGGAGCCTGCTTAAGATTCTCTCTCTCCCTCTGCCCCTCCCCACTGCCACTGCACCCTGCTCTCTCTCTAAAAAACAAAAACATAAAAAGATTGGCATATATCACCATTAATGCCCTCTGATGGGTGGAATTTTTCTAGTTCAGCCACTGAGTCATCCTTGAAGTTCTAGTTCATTCTAGTTCCCACCTTGGTTGGGGCCCAGGCTTCATCTACAGCCCTGGTACAATGAACCCATTAAAACTTTGGCTGGTGGCCAGTAGGGATCACATAAACACTCAGGGCTTCCTAACTCTACAGATTGTCGTTTTCTCCTTTTTTCCTGACCTCTGAAAAATTCCCTTAATTTCTCACTGGCTCAGCCTCAGACAAACATACGAAAAATATTTATTGGGTTTTTGTTTGTTTGCTCTAATATTTTTTACTGCATTTTTACATGTGCTATACTGGGAAGAGTTTTACTTAACACCTACTTCATTATATTACCAGAAATTAAATTTTCAGTTAAATTTTATTTTAGAACTTTAGTTAAAAATACATTTAAAATATAATAAAATATTAGAAGAAAATATTGAAGAAGGTGTTAATAACTTATAGATGGCCTTCTTAAGCTAAAACTGCAAAAAATTGTAAATCCTATAAAGAATTAATATTGATTAATATTTAACTGTGTAAGAATTTAAAATTTTTGTACGAAAACATCTTAAACAAAATCAAAAGACCAAAAGAAGCTAGAAGAAAATATTAACAATGTATGATGAAAGATCCATATATATAATATATAATTAACTCATACAAGTCAATAAAGAAGACATACAGAATCAATTAGAAAATAAGCAATGGATATGAACAGATAATTCAGAGAGGAGGATACACAGATGCCTAAAAATTATGTAAAATTATGCTGAATGTGACTGGTCATCAGAGAAATGCATATTAAACTTGTAAGATACCATTTTTCACCCATCAGATGACACTTTAAAAGATTGATAATATGTTAGACACATTCAATATCAGTGGGAGTACAAATTGATACAGGTTTGTTGGAGGGTAGTTTGGCAATATATCTGTTAAAATTTAAAATATAATATTTCAGGGAATTTTGATTCAGTGGTTAGAGCATATACTCATCCTCCTGCCAAAACCTCAGTAATTAATTGTTGTTGTTGTTTTTATATAAGTCAGTGAGTAAAAAAGTTCTGAACTTCAGGAGACAGCAGAAAATTTTTTCGGAATGTCACTTTATTTTTTTTTTTCTCAAGATAACATTAAGTGTTCAGGTAGTACCCACTCTGGTTTCTCACCACTCAGGTGGTAAGGTTTTCCTTATTAACTGTTGAACTGTGTCCATGGAGCAGATAGATTCAAATCTTGATTCAAATCTTTATCACCTTGGCTATGACTTGGTGACTCATTCTCTTGAAATGACTCACTTACCCCCCTTTGAACAAGTGATAGACAGTAATGACATCCAACAACATTTCCTTCCTCATTTGGAGTACTGAAGGCAGCTTCCTCTATTCATTAGCGGAAGTATTACAAAGTAGCAGGCATGCAGAAATCCTTAAGATACAATGCAAATGTATGGGAAAGGACTTAGAAGAACGCTTTCCATACTGCTATGCAATGGAGGAAGATTGCCACGGTATGTTAAAGGGATGTTAAAGGACATCATACAGTCTGTCTGTGGTCACATAATTTACATAAATTATACCCTTGGACTGGAACAGCCTAAGTCGTTCTGTGCCATTTCACCCTAGTACAGTTTAGTAAGTCGATTTGGTTTACAAGTAATTACAAATAATTGTATGGCAAATGGCCAAGAAAGTCTCTTCCTCAGGATTGTCTCTAGCACCTACATATACCTTTAACCCAGCAAGCAATCCTCTAAAAATCTATCATAAAAAAACATTTGCAGATGTATCCTAAGAAGTTGATGTTCATTGCCTCATTGTTTATGACAGTGAAAAACTGCCAACAGCCTATATGATCATCAATAGAGAAAAGATTAAATATATTTTAAATGTATTTTGGTTTGTCTGTACTACGGAATACTTTGCAGCAACTAAAAAAAGAATGAGGGACATGTATGTATAGTGACATAAAAGGACATCATGTTATTAAGTGAAAAAAAAAAGCAAATTGCAAAACAGTATACAACAGCATAAAATCATTTAGACTAAATATATGTATTAATATATTATACCTATTAGCATTAATATATTAACAAACACACATATGTATCTATTTTATTTTAAGTTAAATTCAATTAATTAACATATAGTGTATTATTAGTTTCAGAGGTAGAATTTAATGATTTCATCAGTTGCATAAAACATCTGGTGCTCATTAAATCAAGTGCCCTCCTTAATACCTATCACCCAGTTACTCCATCCACCCACCCACCTCCCCTCCAGCAACCCACAGTTTGTTTCCTATAAAGAGCCTCTTATGGTTTGTCTCCCTCTCTGATTTTGTCTTATTTTATTTTTCCGGCCCTTCCCCTATGATCCTCTGTTTTGTTTCTTAAATTCCACATATGAGTGAAATCATATGATAATTGTCTTTCTCTGATTGATTTATTTTGCTTAGCATAATACCATCTAGTTCCATCCATGTCGTTGCAAATGGTAAATATGTCTATTTTAGTAGATACACATTGCATATATTTAAAAATGCATGGGAAAAGGTTTAGAAAGTTATTCCCACAGTACTACCCAATGGAGGGGATTGCCATGGAGTGGTAATGGGTGTTTAAATTTTCTTTGTATTATTTTACCATGTTATACTGAGGATATCTTCATGTAGTACTTGGGTAATTAAACAATTTTTTAAAAGAATTTGTTTTTATAAAGAAAGGAGAGGTTGGTTAAGATTAAAGGGGCTAGAGGAGGATGCTTGACTTGTGTCTAGGCCAGAAGAGAAAAGAGGTAAGAGAAAGCCTGAAGTAAGGATCTGATGGCAGAACTTGTAGGATTCATGAATTCATTTTGTTTCATTTCAGAAACTTTTATTATGCACCTATTACATGGTAGGCATTGGGTAAGGAATATTGATATTTTGATACTGACCAGTGTATTTTTCATTTTCTATATTTTGCTTTTGCTCTGTGACCTTTTCCTCAACTTCAGGCAGCAGAGGGTAGATGCTTCTATGGCTTTGGAGAAAGAAGGTCACAAACAGACAACACAACAAAAGAGTCCATTTGAGTTTCAAACTAGACTTTAAAAATTCCTGGCACAAACAATAGCCTAAAAAAGAAAGGGTTTTGGGCTTAAAAGCTAAAATGAATGCCATAAATACTTCATTTTGGAAGGATACATGTTATCAGAATAGTTTTCCTTCCTGTATTAGTCTGCTAGGGCTGCCATAACAGAATACCATGGACTGGGTGGCTTAAACAACAGAAATCTTGTTTTCTCACAGTTCTGGAAGCTGGACATCCAAGATCAAAGTGCTGGCGGGGTTGGTTTCTGATGAGTCCTCTCTTCCTGGTTTACAGACTGATACCTTCTCTGTGTGTCCTCACATTGCCTTTCTTCTGTGCTTGTGCCTTCCTTGTGCCTCTTCCTCTTCTAATATGGACACCAATCTTATTGTATTAGGGCCCAACCCTCATGACTTCAGTAAACAGTATATTACCTCCCTAAAGGTCCTATCTCCAGATACAGTCACATTGGGGATTAGAGCTTCAACAGATTAAATTGGGGTGAAGGCTGAGGCAGCACATAATTCAGTCCCTAACACCTCCTGAAACTTGTTAGATAAGCTCTGTCCAAAACAAATATAATGTAATCAAATTTTTCTAGTAGCCACATTTTTTAAAAAAGTAAATAGAAACAAGTGAAATTAATTGTAACATTATCTTTCATTTAATTCAGCATATCCAAAATATTATCATTTCAATGTGTAAACTATAAGGAGATATTTTATGATCTTTTCTTCATACTGAGTCTTTGAAATTGGTGTGCATTTTCACTTTCAGTACATCTCATTTTGGACTAGCCACATTTCAAGAGCTCAGGACATGTGACTAGTGGCTACTATATTGGACCATGTAGTGTTAGACAATTCTCTAAGCTGAAGAGAGAGGTCAAATAAAAGAGCAAGAGAGAGAGAGTCTCCAAGATATGGCTGAGGTCCCAAGAGGAATTGAGGAGGAGTCACGATGACTGACAGAATTCCCAAGTAAATTTTGGGAATCTGAGAGCAGAGGGACCTGTGTTCACTTCTTAGGTGGGGCCAGGGTAAACAGGAAAGGGTAGAAGTGGCAACCAGATGTGTCTAACACAGTTCCCACCCCCAAGTCTTCCACAGCCCCTAGGGACTCCAGAATGGCACAGGAGAGCATCCAACAGTTTCCCAATCCCTAAGAGGGGTGAGGACATGGCTCTGGGAGAGTCATCACAGTCAGGGAGCTACCGGTTTCCAGAATCAAAGATGATAGGCATGTCGTAGACATAGCTATGTATGCCAGTCTGGAGGGCATCGGTGGCCAAGAACCCAACACTTCACCCCATGTCCGTAGACGTAAATGCCACTCTGGGGACAGAGAAAGGAAAGGGGAAATTCTGAATTCATGAAGTTTACCAGAAATGATGAAAGAAACCGGAAATAAGCTTATCTGCAATCTACTGAACTGTATTTCTGCTATCAAGCAGAATGGAAGCTTGAAATAGAAATTTAAGTTCAGGGCGCCTGGGTGGCTCAGTTGGTTGAGCGACTGCCTTCGGCTCGGGTCATGATCCTAGAGTCCCGGGATCGAGTCCCGCATCGGGCTCCCTGCTCGGCAGGGAGTCTGCTTCTCCCTCTGACCCTCCTCCCTCTCATGCTCTCTGTCTCTCATTCTCTCTGTCTCAAATAAATAAATAAATAAATAAATAAATAAATAAATAAATAAAAAGAAATTTAAGTTCAATTGTAAGTTTTTAAGTTCAGTTTTGTGAAATAAAACTGGTCTTAGCTACCCTAGGTAGGTCTAGCTACCCTAGACTCCGTGCAAAGAGAACAGTAACTACCAGGAGGGTCAAAGGGTTCCTCAAAGCACAACCAATAGCTTTAAAGAAGGCCTCTGTCAAGACCCATGCCCAGCCCAGCAGAGGGAATGTTGGCCTAGGAGGAACGCTATGGCCAAGCTTTTGTGTACATAATTCATTTTGACCTGGCCCCCCCCCTTTTTTTTTTTCCTTTCCACATCTATTTCTATTGACTTCTGGAATTGTCTCTTGCTTTTTCTGGGAGCTCCTGGGAAAACAAGGGATTAGCGGGCAACATTAGGCTATGAAACTGCTAGAATTTGGTAGAGATAGTATACAACAGAACACAGAGAATTTCTCTGTCTAGCTCTTCTTTGATTTGATTGGCTTCTCAAACTTACACTCCTAGTTTGAGATTCCTAGATTTGTGGCTGGTTTTCTCCCTGCACAGACCTTATGAACACCTTTTCCTAGGGCCAGACTCCTGGGGTACCAAATTCACGGAGGCACTCACTCTTTGGCTGCCCTTGAGAGTAGGCATCTTCTTAAATTTTGCATCCCAGGTGCTTCACTGCCTCACCCTAGCTGAGGCCCTGTCACTTTCTACTGCCTGGAAATCAAACAATTTCTAGTGCCTGGACTCTCCTGTATTCTGTCTTCGTGGGCTGCCTTGTTAACACCTTGGTGTTCCAGGTCTCTCCTAAACACCCAATCTCCTGGAACAATGAGAAAATTGCCACACAGCTGCAGGTCAATCCCGGGTATCATCCACTGGGTGGGATAAGTAGAAACTGCTGGGAGAGCTTTTTTTTCCCCTTTAAATTGTAGAACTTGGACTAGAAGAGACTTTAATAATCATGTAATTATATGTGCATGCTAATATTCAGGATTTTGAAACTTTTTGTTTGTTTTACATTGGAGATTCTCAGAAGTGCTATTAATGAAGGCATTTCTGTAACAGGTGGTTTAGAGAGGAAAAGTCATTCCCAGGACTGTCATCTGTTGGGAAGACAGTCAAATTCACATAACCAAGTCAGCCACAAAACTGGAGCTCCCAGCAGTCAGTGACAGAATAATCAGCATTGGTAATAAAAGAGTCATAGCTAGACCAATATGTAGTGGAACCATTTATGTTTCTGTGTTTGCATTCAAGCAAATATCTCCCTGTCTGTTAGGACTGGATGGGACCAAAAGTAATGTTAAAATAAATAATTCAAAGTTAAAATTATGAAATCTCCAGAGGACCATTTTGAAAGACACCAAAATGACGAAAGTCAAGTAGAGTATGTAATTCTATATCCAGGCTACATTAGAGACTGACATACTATTGCTCAGGGAGTCTAGCATAGCAGTTTTCCTCCAACACCAGCAACTGGGCTCTATATTCAGCTATGTAAGTTTCTCAATCCCAGGAAATCCATTCAAACATGACAGTAATGAGTGAGCAGTTTTTTAATACCTATCTACTCTGTATGTTGTGATCTAATAACATTCAGGACTTGCAACCTTCAAAGCATGTTGTAGTTACTTGATAAGAATATCCTTCACCATCCACCTACATCTACAAATATCATTATGACATTATATTGGTGAGGATCTGACACACAGACATTAGTGGCTCATCAAGAGAGCCAGGTTTGGACCCACTCATTCTGGATCCCCAGTCCAATGACTACTGCATATGGACAGCCTCACTCCCTCTGCCCAGAAATGAGTCAGTTAACTAATCTGGTGACAGAAACATCGTTTTACTAATTCAGTTTTTTCCTAATTCTATAAAGACTAAAGTCCATCACACTAGAGCCATCAAACAGAAATGCGTGAAGTTATGTTTATGTACACTTTAGATATGTATGTTTTTTCTTAGCTTCATAAATTTATCTCCACTTATTCCAGATTTCCCAAGAAATCTAACCTTATGTAAATATTTTTAAAGAGGTAATTTAATTAAATAAAACTAGTTGTAAAATATCATCCTAATTAACTTTAAGAAAACATCCTTAAAGGACAGTTCAGAGAAAAATCAGTTGCAAGGAGGACTGCCAGTATTTGTCAAGTAATGAAATTATCTGTGTTCTGAATTTTCTAAAGTACTTCAGAGAAATTAGCGAATATCTCATCTGTAAAATTACCAATAAATCAACCTAAAGATTATTGCTCAGATTTTACCTATAAAACATACTAATGCTTCTGTTACTGGAGTTTTATTTTTCTGATCCTAAATGTACAGGATGACACAGCTTCTTAATTCTGCTGGTGTTTCATTTCCTTTGTAGCTATCAAAATTATTGTCAAATTATCATATGACCTAATATAAAATTTTAAATAAAGTTGGCATTTCATTTATAATGTGCTGGAGAGTCTGCTTATTAACTACAAATCCAAAACATCATGAAATCAAATATAAAATGCCGTGGTCTTATTTATTAGCCATACAGCAAAGATTTACTACCTTCTTTTAGCTGTATAGTTTTTCATCCAAATTAAAGACACATTCAGCTTAGTCATCATAAAGGTTAAAAGACGGAAGCTCCTCTTGCCAAGAGTGAGCATTAAAGTGAATTTTAAAATATCGATTCAAAAACAGGGATCTATGTTGAGATGGATCTGGCTAGAAGTCAAATACAGGAGGACTTCTGTTTCTGGAGGGAGCTGCAACTTCTCCATTTATTTAGCATCAAGTCTTACATTAATACAGAATTTAAAAGAGCAAACCAAAACAGTGGCAAGGAAGTCTGTTGTACATAAAATAGCCTTGCATCTCTCATTTTGAAATCAGTGCACAAATTAAAAAATGAAGAGCTATAGCAGCTTTTTATCAATTAACTCAAGGGCAAACACTTGAAGAGTAACCAGAAAAATAAGGTGAATCAAATCTGGGTGATAAATTGGAACTCTGGTTTGTTGTTGTTCTTTTTTTTTTTTTTTAAGGCACTTCTGTCACTGATTAGTTTGCAAAGTGAAGTGGGTTTTCTGCAATCATATGTTCAGTGCAACTGTTAAATGTTATCATTCAAGGAGCAGAGTTTCTGTCCTAAAAATCCAAGACTGCTTCAGCTCTCCTTTGGCTGTATCTGCAGAAAGTCACTCTGTCACTCTGGCCAAGGAAATGAACATCTACATCTCATTTTGTTTTTCTGTAAAATGTTGGTCTCCCAGACTAGAAAAATGTATTCAATAATAATTATAAAAGACTTTACAAGCCCAATGTACTAGTTGCATGTTAATAATAATGATTACAAATGAGGCTCTTTCAAAAGAAGCTTAGAGAAAAAAGGAAACTACTTTGGGGTTCACTTGGGAATGATTGGGACTCAGAAAGAAACTGGCTTCTGGGGATCAACATAAGAATAAAAAAAATAAATAAAATACACAAACTTTCCAAATTAAAAAAAAAAGAAAGAAAGAAAGAAACTGGCTCCAATCTTGAGCAGCTAGGGATTCAGGAGAGAAAGTTTTTCTTTACCTCATTTCAGAAAGATACATGGGAAAAACAGAATATAAAGGGAATTATTTATGCCCTAATTAATGATGCCTTCTGATGCCAGTGCGTGTGTGTGTGTGTGTGTGTGTGTATGACTAAATTTTAGGTAAGATTATATTTTAAACTTTATTCGGAAAATTGCCTCTATTCTCTAAGTGACTTTGCTCTTTATGACCACATCAGGATATGAGAAATTAGTTCAGATAATTTCCTAAGAGGAATATCAATATTAATTAAGTCCAGTGAGAGAGCTCTACAAAATAGGTTGGGATGGGAGTAGCATGGACTTTGGAGTCGGACAGACCTGGGTGAGAAAACGGCTCTGCCATTTTGGACAAATCACTTGACCTCCTGGGTCTGTTTTCTTGCCTGTGAAACAATGAATAATACACCTCCCTCATTGGGCTGCTGTAAGGATTAAATGAGATTACATTTGAAAAGTACCTTATTCAGAGTCTGGCTGTCCATTAGTCACTTAAAAATGTTGACTGTTCTCTTTTAACTGCATACTGTACCTACATGAGCCTGAATGATCCCATTTGAGAGAATCCTGTCCAGCAGTTGATTGACATTTTCACAGAATTGAAGCAGATTAAGACTTCTATTACTACAAGCACTATTGATAACTCTTAAGGGACAATTGTCCTTTTCATGATAGATTCTAAGGTTCTGTTAGTACTTTCTGAATCTTACCTGGGATACCCATTTTGTAAGTTTTCTAAAGCAGTATCTTTTGTATGTGTGTGTCTGTCTGTGTGTAAATATACATACATATAATACATACATATATGTTTAATATTCTTTTGTGGTAGAGAACCACTGACAGCCTGTGGAATACTTCCTCATTTTCAGAATTTCAGAGATGAGGAATCTGAGCTCTCAGCTGTCTAACAACGTTTCTTCACAGATGAGAAAACTGAGGCCCAGAGAGTTTGGGTAACTTGTCCAAAGTCACATAGTGCTAGAATTGTGAAAATTCTACCAATCCAGTATTCTTTTAGTGCCTTAATTAAAACTTAAAAGCAATATAACATATTGCTGCTTTTTGAAAAAAAAAAAAGCTTCTGATCAGAGACTTTACATGTCTCCTTGGCAGAAATCATACGTTATCATTGTGTTCACACAGGGGTTAGCAGAATTCTTTGGAATAGTGAGTGCACACTACATATATTTCAAATGAATTAGTGGATTTTTCTTAAGGCTATAGTGCATGTGACTTTTTCTTTTAGGGAGTATAGTTCAACAAAATTGGATTTTGCTGTGTATGATGGTTACAAATTATATTTATGATGACATAAGCAAATGAATAATGGAACAGTTATCTGGAATTTTTTAAAATTATCTGGCATCTTATAAAGGAAGACTGGCTGCCAGCATGGATGATACATACTAAAAGCCCCTTATTCTAAAGAGTGAACATTATGTTTTTGTACTTAGTGAAAACAGTTGCCTGAAAATTTCACACTTCTTTGCCTATCTATATTGAGTCTTGGACTGTGTCTCTGTGAGGTCACACATCTTGATGAAAACTGGAAAACAAGGTAACCATCAAGATGTTGATGTAATCACAGAATAAATGAAGAAATAAGCATACAACTGTAATCAGAAAAGTTATACCTATGGACTTGTATCACAGTATTACATTTACATAGTAAATTTACATAGTAAAGCCACTGTTGCAATACTGCACAGCCTCTAAAATTCATGCTCTTGAATATAATGTGGCAACACGAGGAAAAGTGTTTGTGTTTTAATATTTTACTAGGAAATCAGTATTCACTGTTACACAATTTTATAGAAGAGAATTCTGCACAGAAAAGGGACAAAAAGAAAATATACCAAAATAATAACAGCTGTGTTAGGGTGGTGGCAATATGAATGCTTCTTTCTTATCCCTAGTTATATTACTCCTGTAACAGAAAAAGAAATTTATAAGTACAAAGAAAATGAGTTCTATAAAAGAAAGTATAGTAATCATCTGTTATTTGTGGCAGTCCCAAATCTTTTGAAAAACCACCCCACATTTTGATAGTTTCCCACTTGTGAATTCTGTCTTCCCAAAGTAAATTCTAAAATTAAACATTTCCTAATCTCCCTAGCCTCTGAGTCTAGGGTGAGTTTCTAGAACTTAGTTTCTAGCTCTCAGTTGCATTTATCAGAAACTACCTGAAGAACAGACAGGATCCAGATATCCTTCTGCCAGCACAGGAGGCTTAGATGTCACTGTGCTGGGGGCAAAAGTGGGAATAGTAGCTTCCGCATTGCAACAAAGTTCTGGGTTTGGTGGTAACTCAGGTTAGAACCTGTTCCTCTAGCCTTTCCAGTGGTTACCTGGACTTTCTAATTTCCCTTAATTAATCCCTTCTCATTTGAATGACCTAGAGTTGATTCTTTTGTCTACACCTGAGAATGCTAGCAGGTGGAAGGGCTAACAAAACTGGAATTCACCTAAGAAAAGATGAATGAGGGATGACACAAATAATGAGAAGATCACTCTGAACTTCCAAAGAACGTTGTGATCAAACAAAAGATCTTTAACATTTAAAAAGACTGTGTGGAAGAGAGCTCCCCATTGATCCAAACAGGACATGTGATGTGAGCAAGAAATAAACCTCTGTTATGTTAGGCCACTGAGATTTGGGAGTTAATTTGTTACCACGACATAGCCTAGCCTAGCCTGATAAATACATAATGGTATCTAAAATGGGATGTGTTTAATAATCAAAATAAATAAATATATAAATATAAAAGCTTTGTACAATTAGAGAACATTTTATCTAATAAAGCTACATCGAATAAAGAATGGATTCAGGATGTGTTGCCATTTTGCATCAAGTAAAGATATCTGGGTTTACCTGAAAGCAACAATGACAAAAATGTAACACATGAGAAACCCTAAATAGTTAATGATTTTAAAAACAACAAATAGGTTATGCTTTTCAATTCTCACACTATAAAAAGCATAATTTGTGATGCATATTTCCTTAAAATAATCCTCCAAAAAAGCCATATGCAATAATAAAAAGGCAAACCATATTTACTTATTGTGAAATTCTTGATTGTCTGCAGAAAGGAGTATGAGAAAATTGCTAACAGGACTTGTTGAAATTGCTTCCAGCACAAATAAAGGAAACATGGATGCTGCTCTCACTTGAACAGATTCATCAATGTCTGCTTGCTTTTGCAGCCCTGTTCCTTTTCAGATGTCTATTTTGACTGTACAACAGTAGTTTTTTCTATGCAGTAGTAAATTATCTTTATTTCATAAAACATATGATATTCTTTCACCTGAATAGCCACTGACAAGGTTATTTTTTATTTGTCCATTATAATCTACACCAGCCTGTCTGCACTAAGTGATCTGAGCCACTGAGCCAACACTGGCAGAATCATCGTCACAATTCTGTGGTGTGAATATTCCTAGTGTTCAGACGCCCTAATAAATGATCCTCTACTATGTCTTAAAAATGGTAATGGGTTTTTGTTTTGTGTATAGCACAGAAGATCAAATAAGAGAAGATGGGATTAAAGTAGAAGAGGTTTCTATTGGACATAAAGAATTTCCAGACTGCCAGAATGAAAAAAAAAAAAAAAAACTGGAATGGATTATTGAGGCGGAATGCCTGGTCTTTTGTCAGGCACATCATTAAGAAAGACTAACTTTTCTTAAAGGCAGAAGACTAGGGCAGATACTCTTCCACAGTCCTTTCTAGTTCTGTGATTTTATGATCATAAAACTAATAGCACATCAGAATTCTCTTGGCTTCTCTTGTTTTCATTTATATCATTCATTGTCTCTCATATTTGCCATTGACTGGTATTACTGGGGGATGATCTATGCCCCTTCTCTGGCCAAGTGAACACACACATGTACACCACAGAAGGGCAGTCAAATAATTCTTATCTCAAGCATTCCCACAGACAGATTCCAAACTGTATGACTCTGGTAGAGGAAAGAAGTTCACCATTGCCCTCCTTATCAAACTGATGCATCTCTGAGCATGGTCCATGAGCATAAGCTTCACTGACCAGCCTTTGAGGTTGTTCCTCCATGGATGTTCCCTTAGCGATGGAAAGTGTTCTCTTAGATGCCTTGTCTGTCATCATACCTCCTACTTCTCCCCCTACTCCTATTATGCTTTCACTTTGTTTCTCATTCTATGTGGTCCCCACCTTCCCTCTCCAGCAGGGGCCCTTCGCCAGCCCTAGCAAGCCTTTGTCCTCGTCCTATGACCTGGAAGTCCTTTCAGTCCCTGCCATAGGCATGAGTCACAGCCTTTCTTTGTTCTAATTATTCCTGCTGCTGGATGGGAGAAGAGGGAAGGTTTATATCCTGATGGTGGAGATGTGGTCAGAAGGACATGGGCTGGTGAGATTTGTTTTCTATCTTTTCCCCCCCTCTTTGCTTTGGCCATCTCTTTTAAAAATTCAGACATCTTGCATCGGATTGTGAATCTTCTTCCAATGGCTCTCAACACATTCATATATGGGAGTCATATTCCCCTTGCTACTATAACTTAGGACCTTATTAGTCAAAAGAGCACTACTTTTCTTCCAACTTCATATAACATTGCAAGACCCTCTCTTATTAACTAGTCTTTGGACTAGCCATAGCCTTTCTTTCTTTCTTTCTTTCTTTCTTTCTTTCTTTCTTTCTTTCTTTCTTTCCTTCTTTCTTCTTTCTTTCTTTCTTTCTTTCTTTCTTTCTTTCTTTCTTTCTTTCAAAGAGAGAGAATGAGCATGCATGCACAACAGCAGAGTGGTCAGGGGAAGGGGAAGATGGAGAGGGATAGAGAATCTTAAGCAGGCTCCACACTCAGCCCAGAGCCTGATGCAGGGCTCAGTCTCACGACCCTGAGATCATGACCTGAGCTAAAATCAAGAGTGGGACATTTAACCAACTGAGCCACCCAGGCGCCCCACCATTTGCCCTCTTGTAAGAGTTGAAGACAAGGTAACCTTACCACATGTGTAAGGTATTATGTAAGTCGCAGAAGTCAACAAACTGTGGCTTATGACCTGTGAGCCACATCCAGCCCATGGCCTGTTTTATAAATAAAGTTTTATTGGACACAGCCATGCCCATTAATTTACCTGTTGTTTAAGACTGCTTTTGTTCTACAGCAGCAAAGTTGAGTAGTTACAGCAGTGACCACATGGTCTGCAAAGCCTAAAATATTCACTATCTGGCTTCTTCTAGAAAAGTTTGCCAACCCCCGATACAGTGTATCACAACTAAAAGGAAGACTGTCTCAACCTAAAAGATTACTCTTAGAGGCTGATTTAAGTTTGGATAGTTTCTTCTTTTCTTCTTTGAATAGGAGATTTACACTTTTGAGAAGTTTATCTTTCATTTTTCTTTCCCTATATCCTGCATGCCTTCATTGTAGTTAAAAGAGTTATCATATTTAAAATGACAGAATCTATCAAATCAACATTTGTCACTACCAAATGTTTAACTTGGATGGGCAAGTTCATAAACTTAAAACCTTGGAATGTCTCAACTCCCCTCATCCCTTTATCCATATCCAGCTGGTCACCAAGTTCCATTGAGTCTACCTCCTAAATGTCTCCTACATTAATCACCCTTTCTATTCCAGTACCCTATTTGAAGACCTTGTTTCTTACCTGAACTATATCAATGGCCTCCTACTCATTCCCCCAGCCACCAAGCCATCCCATCCTTACTAAGTCATTCTCATTGTATGGATAGTGCCAACCCAGCCTCCCCCAAATCCCTCACCTTGGGTACAGCCTCTCTCTCACACTAGTCATTCTCACCTCATGCACACCTTTAATCTCAGAATTAGGGCTTCTGTATCATGAAACAGCACCACTATTTACCTACTCACACAAGCCAGAAACCTAGGAATCATCTTTGATCTGTCATTTTCCTTCATACTCCACACCCAATTAATAAGCAAGCCCTGTCAGTTCTACCTCCTAAAACTTACAGTAATTCTAACGGAGGTAAAGAGTTAAAATGATACTTAGGTTCTGAGCCCAAGTTAAGAACCAACTGAAAGGCAAATACAGAAGTCACACAAATGGCAATCAAAAGATGACCTTTATCAGTAAGAGAGCTAATATTGATGGCTCATGCTACCTGCAGGTGAATGCATCCTAAAATTGTGAACCCACAGCTAGACAGGCTTCCTACGCAAATCACAGGCTCTGTGGGTCACCGCGGAGCCCCTGCGCAGGGCAGAGTGCAGCTACTGGAATACGCACAGCATGGAAGAACAGGGTGGAACACGTGTGCAGCGGGCAGGACAACCTCCAAGATAAGAAGGAGGGAGCCAGGGGAGAGCCTGCAGCACTGCTTGTGCCGACAGTAAGTCTGACAAGTTCTGCAAGGAGTGAGTGATGAGGAGGAAAGACCAGGAAGTTTATCAAGAAGTCACAGGAAAGAAGATTCCCCTCCTCCAACATTCTCCAGATTTTTCTTCTCTCGCTCTATTAAGCTTAACCATTAGCTAGTGGTGTGGCTGCCCCTGGAGACAAAGTTAACAATCTACCTGGGCAATCCTGGTCCCCCACTTTCGAAAGACTATTTCCCCAGCACCAGCTGTAGTTCTGGGATGCTGGTGGGCAGTGTTTTATTTTTAAGTCTGGGAGGCTCTGAAATGGGTCAAAATGACACCTTAATTAAATTAATTCTAAAACCTGCATCCAAGGCTAAAAATTCTTTCTATATTCTATTTCCCTTCCCAAAATATGTCCAGCTACCTTGTCCAATGTAATTTATCAAAGGTTTGGCAATGTGGTAAAATAACAAATACATTTAAATCGTAAAAATGTCATCAACATATGAAGTCCCAAATGTAATCTTTTTTTTAAAACATTTTTATTATTTTATTTGTCAGAGAGTGAGAGAGCACAAGCAGGGGTGTGGCAGGCAGAGGGAGAAGCAGGCTCCCCGCTGAGCGAGGAGACCGATGTGGGACTCGATCCCAGGACCCCGGGGTCATGACCTGAGCTGAAGGCAGACGCTTAACCGACTGAGCCACCCAGGCATCCCCCAAATGTAATCTTAACTGCCTTTTCTTATGGATTTTCCTGGGAGGAAATTGAAGTTAAAAATTAAATTCCATGCAAATTAGTCCAAAGATTTCAGAGGTCAAAAGAATTAAAGTGCAAAATCATATTCTCTTGCACTTGTGAGTTAAATATCCAAAGAAATTAAAGTCCAGACTTCATCCTTTCCAATTTCTTATTTCTGCCTTCTCTCAGCTAGAAAGGTCTTTGCTGCCAAGTAGAGCTGGGGTGTCTTTTGCAGCTCCAACCTAGGCTGTCTTCTGTGGAATGGATATAGATCCTTTAGGGTGCATAGTGACTGCGTGTCTGGGATGTCCTGTGTTTAGAGGCTCCAAGACTTAAGAACACCAAAGACCATCACAACACTGGCCCCCAATCCGCCAAATCTAGAAAAACAATTCAATCTTGTTATCTTAGGTTAAATTATGTTTCCAGAGCCCAGAGTCAGTGTCAACAAAGACCCTAACAGAGATTCAGTAGTATTGGACAAAAGGAAGTGAGATCAAGAAAATATCTTGGTTTAACCTCTTCATGATGCCAGTGAGTCTAGGCTGGTTATCTGAGATCCACAGTCTCTGAATTTATACTGAATCAGGGTCAGTCTCCTATCTGGTAGTTAATTTTGACACTATGTATCTTCATATGGGAGGGATGCTGAGGCTGTGCGCATAGTCTTCTTTCTAAGATAGTAACATTTGGGACATTACAATCTTTTTTTTTTTGGACATTACAATCTTGCAAAGTTAGAAACGTGCAAATAAAATCACTATGTTTTATTTGACATGCCCCTGCCTTTCTACACAGTCATAATCTCTAATTTTGCATTCTCCCTTATATCATGTTTCTGGCATCCCGATGCTGAAGTAATTGTGGACCTCATCAACAACCAAGGAGCAGGCCTTTTTGATCCTAGACTACAGAAGGTGCTCCTATAGCTTCTTGCTATTAAATTGCTTAGGACTATAAAATCTGCCTAGGAAAGAGACTTTTGCCTAGTTGTCATATTTGATTCAGCTAAAGAATCACTCTTAGCAGATTGCTGAACTACATTACTGTTGATGCTTCAGAGCTTATGTTTCTCGTGGTCTATGTGAATCAGTTCTCCTCCAATGGGTTCCTTGATTCACTGCTTTGTCACCTTTTGTATATTCCAGGCCTTGAATAGCATTTGTGTCTAGGACACCTTTAACTGATGTATTGATATCCCAGCTTCCAGAACTGTAAAGCCTATAGTGCTTCATTCCCCTCTGCCATTACCCTGCTACTTCCACAGAGACTCAGTTGTATTTCCAAAAGTTTAACCTACTTCTTAAATTGATTCCTTTCCTTTTCTAACACACATAGGGCTAGAATTGAGGGCCTTCCTTCATTTTCTCTTTGCTTTCATCTTCTCTTTGCCTGAGGGCCCCAAAAATAGTTTTTCTAGTATTTTCCTCTAGCATTTGATGTGTATAGGCCTACCTTAGTGAAGAATATGAAATCAATAATTTTTTTTTAAATATTTTTTATTTATTTATTTGACAGAGAGACAGCACAAGTAGGCAGAGTGGCAGGCAGAGGGAGAGGGAGAAGCAGGCTCTCCGCTGAGCAGGGAGCCCGATGCGGGGCTCGATCCCAGGACCCTGGGATCATGACCTGAGCTGAAGGCAGCTGCTTAACCAACTGAGCCACCCAGGTGCCCCGAAATCAATAATTTTTAAGGCTACCAAAAGCTACACTGTTTAAACAAATCTTGACCACCTTCTCCTACCCATGTTGAATAGTCCTACCTGGAGGATATTTTGCCACCAAACCAATATCCAGTCTGGGCCTGGACTCCATAATTATTTCTGTCTGGCTTTCTATTTTTATTTCTCGTCTCTGATGTAGCTTCCCTTAGAATTCCAATTCCATAAATTTCTCTATAATGTGTCCTCAAGGTACAGGCAAGATCTACTTGCCACCTGCATTAACTGTCTGTCTCTGAATCAAACCCATATAATAATGATTCCAGTATAACGTGCTTTTCTTCCTGGTCTTCCCCTCTCAAATCTATACAAATTCTTTGTGACCACTTGGTAGAACTACCCTGGTCTTCAAAAGGTTGTTCTTCAATGCTTTTACTGTGGATTCTTCATCTGCTCTTTTCAGAGGAGCCTCTGAGTTCATTCATGAATTTGGTTTCTTGTGAGCAGGGAATCAGAGATCTTACCTCTTTTTTTTTTTTAATGGGCCCAGTCACTACTCCTGAACTAATAATAATTAAAAACATCTTTACTTTTTCTAATACCCTTTTTTCTGAACAATTAGACCCCAGTACACCTCCTATTCCTTTTGTATATATCCATCCTTATTGCCAAGAGCTCATGTTGATCTTCCTATATGTCTGGTCTGTCCACTAAGTGCTCATTTGAGCTTAGTGCCCTTACAAAGAGGCCCCAGAGAGCTCCCTTCCACCAGGTGAGATCAGAGTGAGAAGATGGCAGTCTACGAACCAAGACACCAAATTTGCCAGTGCCTTGATATTGGACTTCCCAGCTTCCAGAACTGTAAATTTCTGTTTTTATAAGCCACCCAGTCAATGGCATTTTGTTATAGCAGCCTGAACAGACTAAGAGAGTTTCCTTTAAAAGTTCACCCTCCTGGGGCACCTGGGTGGCTTAAGTCAGTTAAGGATCCAACTCTTGGTTTTGGCTCAGGTCATGATCTCAGGGTCCTGGGATCAAGCCCCAAATCGGGCTCCACACTCAGTGTGGAGTCTGCTTAAGGATTCTCTCCCTTGCCCTCTACCCCTCCCTCTGCTCTCTCTCTAAAATAAATAAATCTTTAAAAAAAAAAAGTTCACCTTCCCTCCAGTTAATCATGTTTTCATCCTTTATTTTGATTTCATTCTTTCACCTCCTTTGCCCTTATATTCAAAATAAAATATAACTTTCATATCACCCCAATTTCTCCTTGATTGCCTGAGGAAACTTCATTGCTAGGGATGGAGGGCCTAGGCACAGGCCTTTGAGTTGTTTTTCTACCTCAACCCCTAAAATAGCACATTCTCCTTACCTTAAGAGTCTCCATTCCTGTATATGGGTTTATTAGTAAGGTTTAGCATCTTTTTATGGGTGAGATTTGCAATTTGGATCTCCAAAATCTACAACCATGGTCAGGACTTGTGTAGTAAATCCAGAGCCACTTGAGGCTACATGATGGAGCTGATTTTTGAGTCTATGGACAAGCCACATGAATATTAGTTGTGTTATAGTTTTCTCTCTTGAGCTCAAAACAATATAAAGTATAACAAAATTTCAGACAGCTGATCTAGCACCTCCTACCTAGAACTGACAATGATGATTTAAAGCTAGAACTTTTTTCACCATCCAAGCTTTTGTCATCTCTTGCCTAGATCACTACAATGGTTCCCAATCAACATTCTTGCTTCCTAATAGTCCATTTCCATATAGCCAGAATGATCTTCTAAAAAACTTATATAAGGTCAAAAAATATTATCAAGAAAGTGAAAAGATAACCCATAGAATGGAAGAATGTTTTTGCAAATCATATATCTGATAAGGGCCAAGTATCCTGAATATAAAAAGAGCTCCTACAATTCAACAATAAAAAGACCAATAACCCAATATAAAAATGGGCAAAGGACTAAGACGTTTCTTCAGAGAGGTATATAAACAGCCAATAAGCACATGAAATAACTCTCAACATTGTTAGTCATTACGGAAGTGGCAAATCAAAACCACAATAAGATACCTCTTCGTACTCCCTACGATGGCTATAATCACAAAAACATAAAATAACAAGTGTTGGCAAGGATGTGGAGAAACTGGAATCCTCATACATGGCTGGTTAGAATATAAAATTGCTCTTTCCCAGAGCAGGCATTTTGGAAAAGAACTTGGTAGTTCCTCAAAAAGTTACACACAGAATTACCAAATGACCTAGCAATTCTACTCCTAGGTATATGCCCAAGAGAAATGAAAGCATATATTCATATGAAAACTTCTACACAAATGTTCATAGCAACATTATTCATAAAAGCCAAAAAGTGAAACAGCACTACTATTTGCCAAGGGCTGAGGAAAAGGAAAGGGGGCCAACTGCTAACAGGTACAAGGTTTCTTTTTGGGGTGAAAGAAATGTTCTAGAATTAGTGGTAATGGTTCCACTCATTATGACATGCTAAAAACAATAAGTTGTACAGTTAAAATGATAAAGTTTATGTTATGTGAATTATATCTTAACTTTCAAAAAAAAAACACTAGTTAGGGAAAAAAAACCTTAGATCATGATCTTCTACTGGTTAAACTCTTCAGTGACTTCCTATGGCACTCAGATAAAATTGAACCTCCTTACCTAGTCCTGCAAGGCCCTACATGATGTGACCGCTACCTGCCTTTCTTATCTCATCCTCCATCACTTCCCTCACAACCCATCCTCTGTTTACATTATAGTCCAGGTTCACTGGCCTCCCACTTCCAGCTCTGGTCTTTTCACTTAATCTCCCTCCTGAGTAGAGTATTCTTTGCCCAGGGCTTCTCATGGCCACCTCTCCCTTATCATGGAGGTCTCAGGCTAATGTCACCTCCTCGGCAAGTCTTCCTTCACCATCACCATCACTATCATATTACGTTGTATTATTTTCTTCACAGTACTTATCACTCTCTGAAGTTATTTGTTTATACATAAATTCTCTGAGAGCAAAGATTTTGCCTGCCTAGTTCACTGCTATCACCCAAGTTCTAAGAATGATGCCTGACACAGAGTAGATGCTCAAAAAATATATTTTGAGTGAATGAATGGGACCTAATTTGTGTACATTGGAAATTCAGACATTTTGAGGCTATTTGGGGGCTATCAAAGCTTCACCTGATTTGAGTGAGAACCTCAGAGACCCCAGTGAGGCCATGTGGATAGTATCTAGGGAGGGGAATAAGAAAGAGGAAGAGTGGAGAAATGTACCTCATCATCATTTCCAAATTACCCAAGGACAAAATTTTATAGAAACCATGATAAAACTATCCAAAGTTTATGGAACCAGCTATAGAAATGTTGCAGTGTAATTCATGATTCTGTTTATTCCTGTGAGGAGAGCTGGGGCACACATGCTTGATCTGGGTGCGCTGTAGAAGATCAAAGGGAGGATGGCTATGAAGCAGCACAATGAGTGTCCCTGTGATTGCAGCTCAGCCCAGCCTCTGGCTCTGGCTTTGATCCTAGAAAGGGACAGTAATAAAGAACAGAGCCCCTGAGCACAAAGCACATCCGGGAAGAGGGTAGGCCAGGAGAAAAGGGTGGTCTGGCAGCCCTTAAGAATGGACTTAAGGAGCAACCACAAATATGCCTGTATTGGGAGTGGGGGGGGGTGTCAGGGTAGTGGGAAGCACAGGGCTGACATCAGGAGGGCAAATGGGGATGACAGGAGCCAGGAAGACACCCACTGAAGAAGACACCCTAAAGCTTCTGTGAAGGATCTGAGGCCGGGGCTCTCCTTATTTTGCTAGTATAGACTGAGCCACATGCTGCTGTTTCATCAGTATGACCTAGAGAAATGTGGCTACACATAGAACAGGGGACAGTGCTCCTGTGGGAATACCACATTCAAATGAGGAACATACTCATTTTTATCCTGAGATCATCTAGGAATCATCTATGACATAAATTAAATGGAAGCAACATTGGAGGAAAAACCCATCTGTCACTGTATATTTTTGTGAGTCTAATCATTAGGCAAAAGGAAATGCTTACCTCTAAACTAGGCCAGGTGGAAAAAGAATGTAAAGATAACTTAGACTTAGATTTTGAAATGAGGAGAAAGGTTATTAAGGCTGGAAAGAAAAGGCTTGGAGGGATGAGAAGGTGGGGTGGTGCAAGGAAATTAAAGGCTAGTTTGGAAATAATGACCAACAATGTAAAATGGGAAAAATAGAGTTTTAAGCTTGGAAAGGTTTTATTTAAAATCAGTTTGAGCAATTACTATAAAGTATTAAAAATAAGTAAAAGTGATTTTTAGAAAGTTTAAATATAAAAAAAATCAGCAGAACATGATGTGGCTTAGCTTGCCCAGACACACTGAGGTAATTTCTAAGGATATCTTAGATTATGAATTAAATGCATTTTAGGCTATAAGAAGGAACCTGGTGCTGGCTTGTACAGATTTGAATTTCTAGAACAGCCTGCTGGGTGGCCTTCACTGTCAAGCCATCTTGCACACTCCGTTGCCTAACTAATCTGCCTGAAACAAGCCTTTAATCACTATAAACCTTCATGTCTTACTAAATCCACTCTGAGGTCTGCCTGGCCCTCTAGCCCCACCCTGGCTGTTCAGTCTTCCTTCCTAGTTCTCTCCAGCACAGAACCCTCTCTCAGACCTGTCTCTCCACTTGTTTTGCTTCTGGACCTTTGCCCAAGATGCTGCCTTGGTCTGAAATGTATGCTGTCTCTTGTCTGCCTAGCCAAATGACATCCTTCTGTCAAGGTCGAGCTTACATTTCAATTCCATCGTGGGTCTTTCTAGACTGTCCCTTTCTTTGAACTCCTAAAACACAATTCCTCAATTATATACTGCCATATATTAGTCATTATTCTCTTACATGTTAGCACCAGGAATTGGAGGAAAGAGAAGAGAGAAATTAATAACAGAGAAGTGTGCAATCCCTGTTTTAGATTCCGATTTGGAGGTGGGTGTTTGGCAGAGGACGGAGGAAGTACAGCGGAGTGGTCCCAGAAGCCTCTGGTACAGGAAAGGAAGCAGGGACAGTTGCAAGGAGCATCCTGCTTTCCACATCACTTGGCAATAACACCTTAAGTTCTAAGTTCAGCATCATGAGGAATAAGAAATTTAACATGTGAACGTTTTAGATAATGGAAGTTTATCATGCACATTATTGGACTGCATTCCACACCTACTGAATCAGCATTCCAGACCTACTGAGAGTGGGGCCCAGCAATCTGTGTTTTAATAGCATTCTAGGTGATTCTGATGCACAATAATGTTTAGAGAACCAGTGCTTTAGAACCTAAAAAACTTAAATGTTACTCACTATATAACACTAGTTCTATAATATATGATATACTTCCTTGCCTTCTGGAACAGAACAGGCTAAACACAAAGTGCTCCTTTCTTGTGGGGCCAGAGTCACCATGATGAACATCACTTCTTGCCCAGTGCCATTGGAAGGGGCAGCACACCAGACAGAACACTCGGGCACCATGCTGCCAAGGCCACGGGGCACCAGGTCGCCTCGTTGGCGCAACTGACTGCAAGTGTTGTCTGGGTCCACCATCTGGGTCATTATCTACAGCTTGGGGCTCTATAAAAACAATATAGACCAGTTGAAACTGACTGAATCACAGTATAAAAGCAAATGCACGCAGTTCACGAATTATGCCCACACCAAAGAGTACAATGAATACCCCGCAGAAGAGTTCTGTGTGCCCCTTTCCAATATCTCTTCACTAAAGAAGTGGTAAAAATTCTTGAGCCACTCCTGGGAAATGTTTCTGTTCTCAACTGTATTTCACTTATTATCTAGGCTTTACTGATCTTCCTCCAGGTAACACTCTTCTTGCTACAGACCAGTTTGCCCAGAAAAAAACTCCTTCCTTTATAAGCCATGAAAAATACTCAAAATCTACATCTGCAGTTACTCAAAGTTAAGATTTTACTAAGATAGCTCCCTGGATGCTGGCTGTGGGGGGTGTAGCAGTCCTCGACTGCGTTGTGCTGACCTGCTACCAGCTTCTTACAGCTGGGGAACAGCAGCTTTTCCACACTCACAGCTTCGTGTCTATCTCTGACCAGAATCTCTGCTCTGCCCCGGTGGAGGCTTTCAGTGAGATTTACATCCCGTTTAGTTCCTTTTGGGAAAAAATAACTTCCACTTGAGTCCAAACTGAACAAGATTTCCTTGGATCTGAAGGTAGCTGCATATGAAAATTTGACAGATACTGCCCAAATGCCTCTCGGGGGGGTTTACCAATGTTCCCCAGAAATGTCGTGTGCCCATTTGCCCACAGCCTCCTCGGCAGAGACAGAAATGTCTTTTTCCTGTGGATATCTTGGTGTCCTATGACATCTTCACGTAGAAGAACTTCAGCCATCTCTCTCCAGATGCTAACTCTTCTTCTCATATGCAGTTTTCTCCTTCTATTTAATTCAAAGAATTGAATTGAGACCTTACTTTGAAACTAGTTCTCACAGGTATAAAATCACAGAGCTTACAACTTTGCTATGATATTTCTAATGACCCCTGTTCTTTTTCTTTTTGAAGATGAGTCAAGAGTTTTAAAATCAGAAGGAAAAGAAATTTTTTTACATGATTTAGCATCTATTTGTATAGTAGACTTTGGAGTTTTGTTGTTATTTTATCTCCACATTCTAGGACATCTCTTTATTTCCATTCATAGAAAAGTATTGCCATTTATTGGGAGTCAAAAGGCTCCCTCACCCAGTACTGTCCTATTATTCACTTCTAGGACACCTGAAGTTCAAAAGTTAATCGCTAATGCAGGATGTTAATAATAGAAGAAACTGGTTTGGGAGGGGGGAGAATATATAGGACCTTTCTGTACTTCCCGCTTAATTTTTCTGTAAACCTGAAACTGCTTTAAAAAATAGAGTCCATTAATTTCTTCAAAGTAAAAAACAGAATAGGCTATGTAACAAAGTGCTGTTTTTGTAACTGAGAAATGCATGCATGGAAAACAACAAAACACATTTTACAAAAGCAGATACAAAGAAAAGACACTCATTTAATACATTAAAATGATGGTCTTTGTGGGGAGTGATAATGGAAGTGGAGTATGGCAAGAAAATGAAATAAACAAAATGAGACAGGGATATTGCATGGACCAACAATGATAACATGCCATGAACTGACTATGATCAAATCTGTCCAAGAACTTGAAATCTAAAAAAAAAAAAAAAAAAGCCGTTCTTACCTTGGGCAGGGAGGTAGAATTTAGAGAAATTTTAAAAGAACACACATGCTTCAGCCCCGTTTCAGACCCAGATGCATCAGAAACTCCAGACTTGGAGCATGTGCATTTTGCAAAAGTTCCTATATTATTAGCTAGGACATGTTTAGTTACAAAACCCCAGTTCAAATAAGTATAAGCAATAAAAGGAACTGTGTTGGCTCATGTGGCTTGTAAGTCTGAGGAGTAGTCCGGCTTCAGGCACAGATGAATCCAGGAGCTCAAGCTATCCAATCAGGCTCTCTCTCACTGCCACCTGTCTCCATCTCCCCTGTTCTGACAGGTTCTCTTTCCATGTGGTAGGGAAGCTTTTTACCAACATTTCTGGTCATGTGGAGTGAGAGAGGGGATGTAGTAAAATGGAACGCTGCAACTGACAGCACCTCAAGGGCCATGGGAAGTTGGATAGGAGTTCCCCAACAGAAGGGACAGGCTAAGCAAGAAAATGAAATAAACAAAATGAGACAGGGATATTGCATGGACCAACAATGATAACATGCCATGAACTGAGTATGATCAAATCTGTTCAAGAACTTGAAATCTAAAAAAAAAAAAACAAAAAAAACAAAAACGAGGTGATTATCGTATCTTCCCAGGAATTTAATTCAGAATAAGTCCAACATTCCCTTGTAGGGTGACATGGATCTTCATGACAAAAGAAAAGGAAAAATCACTAGAAACATTTCCCAGGTTCCCCAGCCTGGTCTCTTGCTCACTTGCGCTCAGCCACCATGTTCAGTCTAGTTTTGAACATGCGGTCATGTTCAGTCACACCTTCCCCTTTCCCAGGGATACAAACGCATTCATCCAAACTCGCTAGGTATCTGGCTTACAACTCTCCTGGGTAGGCTTAGAATAAAAAAGAAAGATATTTACGGCACCTAGGTGTTCAACAATATAGGTGATGAGTCTAAGATGGAGAAAGACTGGATAAGTTAACTTATCCCAGGTCACAGCATGCAAAAGTGACAGAATTTGAACTCAGGTTTTATACCTCCAAATCTTATGCTCTGTCCAAGGTACAACACTGCACAGGTAGTATTAACAATAAAAATGGGGTGCCTGGCTAGCTCAGTCGGAAGAGCATGCAACTCCTGATCTTGGTATCATGAGTTTGAGCCCCACATTGGCTGCAGATATTACATAAATAAATAAATAAATAGCTCGAAATAGTAATGATTATTATTATTACAATAAAAAGTGCTGTTATTTACTGAGTTCTTCCTATGGCCCAGGCAGTGTTTTGTAAACATTAGCTCACCAACTCTCATAACAGGCTATGAAGAATGTATCATCTCCATTTTACAGATGGAACTATAAAGCTCAGAGAAGAACTGAAGCTCAGAGAAATAATTATCCTAATCACATAGCTACTAAATAGTGGAACCAGGACTGAAAACAAAGTACATCCAAAAAAAGGTTTAGGGGAACCTGGGTGGCTCAGTGGGTCAAGCCTCTGACTCTTGGTTTCGGCGCAGGTCCTGATATTATGGGTCATGAGATGGAGCCCCTCATTGGGCTCTGTCTGCTTGGAGATTCTTTGCCTCTGCCCCTCCCCCAACTCGTGTGCAGGCAAGCATGCGCTCTATCTCTCTCTCTAAAATAAATAAATAAATCTAAAAAAAACCAGTTTATTTCAGAAGAACAAAAAGTTAATAAATTAACAAATAGGGGCACCTGGGTGGCTCAGTCAGTTAAGTGCCTGCCTTCAGCTCAGGTCATGATCCCAGAGTCCCGGAATCCAGCCCCACATCGGGCTCCCTGCTCAGTGTGGAGTCTGCTTCTCCCTCTGCCCCTCACCCTGCTAATGCTCTCTCTCTCGCTCTCTCTTAAATAAATAGTAAAATCTTTTAAAAAAATAAATTAACAAATAAATAACATCAAGGTTAGATTCAGGGCAAAAAATAAAGTATCTAAAATTTGAAGAACCTAACTAATTAAAGTAGTCTTACTCGTTTGAAAACATAGACCTTAAAATACAATCACTCAAACACAACAAAAGCCTATTTCTCTCTAACAAGATGGTTCAGAGAGGTATTCCAGCCTGGAAGGGTTCACCTCCATGAAGTCATTCAGGAACTTGGCAAGACAGAGTTTCTGCCATCTTCAATCTTGGCTTCCAAGGTCACCCTGCCTGTCACCATCCTGGCCCATGAGAAGGAGGAAAGGAGCACAATACCTCGTCTCTTGAAAGCACAGTCCAGAAGGACACACATACCATCTGCTGCATTCCATTAGCAAGAGCTTAGTCACATGAAACACTACAGCAAAGGGCTGGACAACGTGGCATGTGGCTAGACAGGCATGACCTAGTTACAGCTGCTGTGGAAGAAAGAAAGAACAAGTTTTGGTGGAAAACTAGCTGTCAATGCCACAACAATTTAGTAGACTTAACCATTAACACAGGCAGAGACCAATTTGTCGTAAAACTTAGGAAACTTAAACTTCTAGGCCTCTCATTTGTATGGCCTCTTCCAAAGCTCTGTTAGGGGCCTGTATGAGTTAGCAATTTCTGTATAACAAATTACTCCAAAATTTATCAGCTTAAAACAATAACCTTATTATCCCACAATTCCTGAGAGTCTGGAATCTAGGAGCAGCTTCTCTGAGTGGCTCTGGCTCAGAATATTAAGCTGTCAGTCAAGGATGCAGTTGGCTTGGGTGCAGTAAAGTCTTGACCAGGGCTGGAGCATCTGCTCCTGAAATGATAACCACAAAGCTGTGGGCTGGAGGCCTCAGTTTGTCACTACATAGTCTTTTCCACAGTGTTGTGTGATGGTTCTCATGACATGGTAGCTGAGTTCCCCCAGAATCAATGATCTGAGAGAGAGGGGTACAAGTCATAATGTCCTTTATAACCTAGCCTCCAAAGAGACATCACTTCTACGAAATTCTATTGGTTTCACAGACCAACCCCAATATAGTATGAAAGAGGAGTTACATTGGGGCATGAATACCAGGAGACAGGGATAATGGGTGGGCGGTGGGAATCTTCATATATGAGGCTGGCTATCAACAGGCTCCAGTAAATGTGTTCACATGTTTTTTGTAGCATTGGCAAAAGTAAGATTTTTTTTTATGTTCTTTTTCTTAATGAGTCCTCCTCAATTGTATTAGCTTATGGCACCACAAAAGATGAATCCTTTTCTTATATGACCTTGCCTGAACCTTTAAAATCATTTTAGAACATGGTGGATCAAATCAAAACCATTATAACTAATTCTGGAGGGATGAAATACTTTTTCAAAGTATGTTTGTTTTCATGACTGTTAATATTATACAGTTTGCACACTGCTGCTTTGTTACCAATGCTAGATAAGAAGTTAGGAGATCTGAATGTCAATCCACATTCTACCTCTAACAAACTGGGTGATCTTCCTTTCATACAATGCAGCCTGCTCTCTAAATTGCCTTTGTCAATACAAGCCTGAACCTTTAAAATCATTTTAGAACATGGTGGATCAAACCAAAACCATTATAACTAATTCTGAAGGGATGAAATACTTTTTCAAAGTATGTTTGTTTTCATGACTGTTAATATTATATAGTTTGCACACTGCTGATTTGTTACCAATGCTAGATAAGAAGTTAGGAGATTTGAATGTCAATCCACATTCTACCTCTAACAAACTGGGTGATCTTCCTTTCATACAATGCAGCCTGCTCTCTAAAATGCCTTTGTCAATATGGTTGCATTAACTGATCTATACAGGCACTTCCAGATAGTTCTTTAAAAGTATATGATTAAATGATATGTCTCTCTATGCTACAAATTTCTCATCCATAATACGGGGATAACAATATCTACTTCACAGAGGTGTAGTGATGATTAAATGAGGCAGCCTATGTAAAATATCCCAAAAATCCTAGCAAGCAGTGCATGCTCAGTAAATATTAGCCATTCTTACTGTTTTATGCCTGAAAATTAACCAACCTCAGGAAGCCTATTTTGAATAGTTTTGTAGTATCACAGTAATTTGTAATTTCAATTTGTATCTCAGATGATTGTGTAAATTTTTATAAGTGAGTAAAAGATAATATGAAGTAATATCAAGGTTGTGGAACAACTACAACTCTCATACATTTACTGATGGGAGTATAAACTGATATAATGACTTCAGTAAAATATTTAATAATATATCCACATAAGCTAAACTTACACATATCTTATGACCCAGCAAATCATCTCCTGGCTAAACTGAACATATATTAGTGCTATGTCCACCAAAAGATACATATGAGAATATTCATCATAGCTTTATTGGTAATATTCAAACTAAAAACAATCCAAATGTCTTTCAACAGAATGGAAAAAGTAAAGCATATTCATATAATAGAATGAATATTCTATTGACAATATTCAAACTAAAAACAACCCAAATGTCTTTCAACAGCAGAATGGAAAAAAGTAAAGCATATTTATACAATAGAATGAATATAGCAGTGAAAAGAACAAATCTCACCAACATGATGTTGAATAAAAGCCAAATACGTAAAATGCATACTTCATGATCCCAGTACTTAGAGTTCAAAATCAGGCAAACAAAACTGTGGTAATGGAGGTAAGAAGAATGATTATCTTTGAAAAAATATTGATTGGAAGAGAGGGTAGAGGGAGCTTTCTGGGGTGCTGGAAATTTCTACATATTGAGCTGAGTAGGGGTTTCACAGGTGTGTACACGTGTCAAAAATCAGTCAAGCTTTAGATTTAAGACTTGCACATCTTATTGTAAGTTGCACCTCAATAAAACATTTTTTAAGTTGGTAATGGTATAACAAAATACATTGCTGATATCATTGATACAGGAAAAGAAGCTCAACCATGATTTAGATTTATGCAGTTCTGTTTCATCTTAACTAAATTTTTGACAATTATGGTCTTAGGTAGTAATTAATGAATAATGAATTATTACTCTCCTATCATATACTACCTTATTAACTGTGTCAATTGTTCACTCATTTCACAAATATTTAAGTGCCAGATGCTCTGCTAGGTGATGGGATCATTAACAATGAACAAAATAGACATAGCTCTTACCTCCACAGAGCTAGGTATATCGGGCAAGACAGAGAGTAAATCAGAAGTTAAAATTGTGGAGAGAGAGTGGAGTGTAGAGGGATATGCACAGGAACACTTCCCCAAAGTCACTGACTGGGAAAACGAGGGAATGATTTTCGAGACTTTTTGCAACCAGCAGGGCTCAAAGACAGGAGTTTTAGAGGTGGGCGGGCTTGGCTGGGATAGAGACCTGAGGGTGCTGCCCTACTCCTGGAGAAGGCAGGCAAGCAATCCTTGGGCAGATGGTGTGATCTGAAGATCACCTAAGGTGCATGGGGAGAGAGTGTTTGCTCTTTTTGGAGTGCATCTGTGAGAGGTGGCATTTGCAGAGACACCTCTCTGGGGACAAAAGAGCCAGTGGGCCCCGTTCCCTCCCCTGCCCCTCAGCACAGGCACAGAGACATCTGCTGAGGGCAGCTAACCCGGACACTGGCTGTTCAGCCTGTTTGTTCCAAATCCTATGCCCCTGCACTCTCGTGCCCTTCTCGGCCAAACCTGTATCCATCCTAGCACAGACAGACCCTCCCCTAGAAGACCAGCACAGGGCCCGCTGCAACATAGCCCTCACGTTTGAAGATTTAAAAGTCAGAAGGCTTGGCTGGGAAAGTGCACTGTGCTGCTCCAGGCAGGTAAAGACAGTGTGAAAACAGAGGTCTGAAAACACCCGGGACTTAGGAGGGGGATATTATTCACTCTTCTGGGAGGGCTTCCCTGAGAGCAGCAAGCACGGAGACCCCTCTCTGGGTACAAAGGAACTGGCTGGCACCATTTCTCTCCCCCAGCCCTCGGCATAAACCAGCTTCAGTAAACAGCACAGTGCCGACACTGGCTCCCTAACCTGCTTACACCAAGTCCCGCCCCCCTGCACTCTGCTGGTACTGCTTTTCTTAGGCAAGTGGGCCCCTTCCACAGAAGACCAGCAGAGACCCCCACATGCACCATGTCTACCCACCAGAGAGTACTGCAAGGCATCAGTTCTAGTGCAAGTAGCATCAGGTCTCATTTAACAAGCAGACCAGAGCACACCTCGTTACACCTCGCCACATTCTGACCAAGGACCAAACACTGCCCACTGCAGGCAAGGGGAGCCTCTGCAGACAACTGACCTGAGGGATAGAATAATGAAAACACAGCAGCCGAGTGCAGGCAGCACACATCAGAGACACTCCCTGAAGCACCAGGTCCAGGACACTGTATGACCTCTTCTTCATAAAGCCATTACTCTCAAAAACAGGAACATAACAGGCTTTTCTAACACACAGAGAAAGACAGAGACCTAGACAAAATGCCAAGATGGAGGAATTCATCCCAAAAGAAAGAATAAGAAAAAGATCACAGCCAGAGATCTAATCAAAACAGATATAAGTAATATGCCTGATGGAGAATTTAAAGCAACAATAATAAGGATACTTGCTTGGCTTGAAATAAGTATGGAAGACATCAGGGAGAGCCTTACTGTAGAGATAAAAGAGTTAAAAAAACAATCAGTCAGAAATGAAAAATGCAATACCTGTGATTCAAAACCAACTGTATGTAATGACCACAAGGATGGAAGAAGCAGAGGAATGAATAAGTGATATAAAAGAATAATGGAAAATAATGAAGCTGAATAAAAGAGAGAAAGAAGAATTATACATCACGAGAATACACTTAGGGAACTCAGTGACTCCATCAAATGTGATAACATTCATATCATAGGAATCCTGGAAGAAAAAGAGAGAGAAAAAGGGAAACAGACATCCAAATCCAGGAGGCACAGAGAACTCCCACCAAAATCAACAAAAGCAGGCCAACACCAAGACATATTGTAGTTAAACTTGCAAAATATAGTAATAGGAAAAAATCCTAAAAGCAGCAAGACAAAAGAAGTCCCTAACTTACAAGGGAAGACCCACAAGGCTAGCTGTAGATCTCTCCACAGAAATGTGGCAAGCCAGAAGAGAGTGGCATGATATATTCAATATGCTGAATGGGAAAAATCTGCAGCCAAGAATACTCTATCCAGCAAGGCTATCATTCAGAATAGAAGGAGAGATAATGAATTTCCCATACAAACAAAACCTAAAGGAGTTCATGACTACTAAACCAGCCCTGCAAGAAATATTAAAGGGGACTCTGAGTGGGAAAGACCAAAAGTGACAGACTAGAAAGGAACAGAGAAAACCTCCAGAAACAATGACAAAACATGTAATAAAATGGCACGAACTACACATCTATCAATAATTACTCTGAATGTAAATGGAATAAATGCTCCAATCAAAAGACATAGGGTCTCAGAAAGGATAAAAAAAACAAACAAGAGCCGTCTATATGCTGCCTACAAAAGACTCATTTTAGACCCAAAGGCACCTGCAGATTGAAAGTGAGGGGATGGAAAGACATCTGTCATGCTAATCGATGTGAAAAGAGTAGTTATACTTATATCAGACAAAATAGACTTTAAAAAGAAGACTGTAACAAGAGACAAAGACAGACACTATATAATAATAAAGGGGACAATCCAACAAGAAGATCTAACAATTATAAATATTTATGCACCCAACATAGGAGTACCCAAATACATCAAACAGTTAACAACATAAAAGAACTAACTGAGGGGCACCTGAGTGGCTCAGTCGTTAAGCGTCTGCCTTCGGCTCAGTTCATGATCCCAGGGTCCTGGGATCGAGCCCCACATCGGGCTCCCTGCTCCGCGGGAAGCCTGCTTCTCCCTCTCTCACTCCCCCTGCTTGTGTTCCTTCTCTCGCTGTGTCTCTCTCTCTGTTAAATAAATGAATAAAATATTTTTTAAAAAAAAGAACTAATTGATATTATTGCAATAATAGTAGGGGACTTTAACACCCCACTTACAGCAATGGACAGATCATCTAAGCAGAAAATCAACAAGGAAACAAAAGCTCTGAATGACCACACTGGACCAGATGGACTTAACAGATATATTCAGAGCATTTCATCCTAAAGCAGCAGAATACACATTCTTTTCAAGTGCTCTTGGGACATTCTCCAGAATAGGTCACATACTAGGTCACAAATCAGGCCTCAGCAAATACAAAAAGATTAAGATCATACCATGCATATTTTCTGACCATAACGCTATGAAACTTGAAGTCAACCAATAGAAAAAATTTGGGAAGACCACAAATACATGGAGGTTAAACAACATGGTACTAAAGAATGAATGGGTCAGCCACTGCCATGAATAGTGTAGGAGAGGCCCGCACCAACATGAAGTGCAAGTTCAACCAGTGCTTCAATCATTGGTTAGCCAAGAAATTCCTCAAGGGGGACAGCTCCAAAGACCCGTGCACCGACCTCT
Source organism: Leptonychotes weddellii (assembly GCF_054177405.1). NCBI lineage: Eukaryota > Metazoa > Chordata > Mammalia > Carnivora > Phocidae > Leptonychotes > Leptonychotes weddellii. The sequence continues at coordinate 99,653,909 of NC_138369.1, read as the reverse complement.
TCAAGCGCTATCAGCAGTGTATTCAGAAAGCAATAAAGGAGGAGATTCCCTTTGAAGGACTGGAATTCATAGGCCATAGGAAAAGTCCAAAAGCTCTTCTTGACCTTGACAGTCGCCTTGAAAATAGACTCCTCCAGTCAGGAAATGGAGGACACTGGAATTCGTCAATTAAGGCTGTGAAAACAGCCATCGATTTGATGGAGTTTAGGAGGGAGAAGTTTTCTCTCCTCCTTGATTTCCTCTCATTTATAAAAGATGATGAACCATCACTCTGCTTTGAGATGATTTCTCACTTGCTCTGGCATCTTGCAGGAACTCCATGTGCTACAATTAAGTGATTTCTTGGGATTATGGTTGCAATACTTGGTCTGGGATCAGCTTTAAATATCCTTTGTATGTAAATACTGATAAACTTGTCAGGGTGATCAGGGTTGCCTGAACTCTTGAGTTTTGCTGCGAAGGACATTAGGTACATTGTACTAGGGTTATTATTCATGGAAGCAATTGGTTAGGATCACTCTTTTCTCTCAGGGAGCTAATGCTCTGAAAAGGGATCCCAGCACAATGGTTTTAATCAATGCTTAAGAGCAGTTTTATTTTTATATAATAACTTTTAAGATTGCTGGTGGACTGTGTTAGCCAAGAGGAAGACAGCTTTAAGAGTTCCCTGCCTTAAGAAGAGGTGTCAGATTTCTGATTAAGATGTGAAAGCTTGAAGAATGTTGCAGTACACACCATTTCAGAGCTCATAGTGTAGTTTAGGAATTAAAATCCTTGGAGTAACAATGGAGGAAGATCCTAAATTGCAAAGATTTGCTGTTGCCAGCTTTCAGCCCGAGTCAATTAATTAAGCCAACCTGTATTATGATAAAACTGCCAAAATGCTGCATCTGGTTAAATGGGAGAAGAGTTTGTTTTATTTGCCTGTGTACCCACCCTGCCCTATAATATCTGTAATCAATTAATATGAAATACATTGTAACATTTAGTTTCAAAAAAAAGAATGAATGGGTCAACCAAGAAATTAAAGAAGAAATTAAAAAATACAAGAAAACAAATGATAATGAAAACGTGATGGTCCAAAACCTTTGGGGTGCAACAAAAGCAGTCATAAGAGGGAAGTATATAGCAATACAGGCCTACCTCAAGAAGCAAGAAAAATCTCAAACAACCAATCTTACACCTAAGGGAGCTAGAAAAAGAACAACAAATGAAGCATAAAGCCAGCAGCAGAAGAAAAAGAATAAAGATTAGAGCAGAAATAAATGATCTAGAAACTAAAACAAAAACAAAAACAGTGGAACAGATCAATGAAACCAGGAGCTGGTTCTTTAAAAAAAATGAATAAAATTGATAAGCCAGACTTATCAAAAAGAAAAGAGAAAGGACCCAAATAAATAAAATCATAAATGAGAGAGGAGAAGTCAAAAACAACTCCACAGAAATACAAACAATTATAAGAGAATATTAAGGAAAATTCTGTGCCAACAAATGGGACAATCTGGAAGAAATGGATAAATTCCCAGAAACACATAAACTACCAAAACTGAAACAGGAAGAAGTAGAAAACTTGAACAGACTGATAACCAGCAAAGAAATTGAATCAGTAATCAAAAATCTCCCAACAAATAAGTCCAGGGCCAGATGGCTTCACAGGATAATTCTACCAAACATTTAAAGAAGAGTTAATACCTGTTCTTTTCAAACTATTCCAAAAAATAGAAATGGATGGAAAACTTCCAAATTCATTCTATGAGGCCAGCGTTACCCTGATTCCAAAACCAGACAAAGACTCCACTGAGAAAGAGAACTACAGGCAAAAAAAAAAGAAAAGAAAAAACAGAGAGAGAGAGAGAGAACTACAGGCCAATATCCCTGATGAACATAGATGCAAAAATTCTCTACAAAGTACTAGCAAATCAAATCCAACAGTACATTAAAAGAATCATTCACCATGATCAAGTGGGATTTATTCCTGGGCTACAAGGGCGGTTCAATATTCACAAATCAACCAATGTGATACACCACATTAATACAAAGAAAGGATAAGAGCCATATGATGCTCTCAATAAATGCAGAAAAAGCATTTGACAAAGTACAACATCCATTCATGATAAAAAAAAAATCCTCAAGAAAGTAAGGATAGAGGGAACACACCTCAACATCATAAAGGCCATATATGAAAAACCCACAGCCAATAATGATCTTCAATGGGGAAAAACTGAAAGCTTTTCCACCATGGTCAGGAACAAGACAGAGATGTCCACTCTTCCCACTTTTATTTAACATAGTACTGGAAGTCCTAGCCTCAGCAATCAGACAACAACAATAAATAAAAGGCATCCAGATCAGCAAGGAAGAAGTCAAACTGTCACTATTTGTAGATGACATGATACTCTATTTAGAAAACCCAAAAGACCCTACTAAAAATTGCTAGAACTGATATATGAATGCAGTAAAGTCACAGGATACAAAATCAATGTACAGAAATCTGTTGCCTTTCTATACACCGATAATGAAAAATCAGAAAGAGAACTGAGGAATGGAGGGAGCCCATTTACAATTGTACCAAAACCCATAAGATACTTAGGGATAAATCTAACCAAAGAGATAGTACTCCGAAAACTATAAAACACTGATGAAAGGAATTGAAGATGACACAAAGAAATGGAAAAACATTCCATGCTATGGATTGGAAGAACAAATATTGTTAAAATGTCTATACCACCCAAAGCATTTAATGCAATACACATTTAATGCAATCCCAATGAAAATGCCACCAGTTTTCACAGAACTAGGACAAACAATCCTAAAATTTGTATGGAACTACAAAAGACCCCAAATAGCCAATGTACTCTTGAAAAAGAAAAGCAAAGCTGGTGGCATCACAATTCCGGACTTCCAGCTCTATTACAAAGCTGTCATCATCAAGAAAGTATGGTACTGGCACAAAACCAGACACATAGATCAATGGAACAGAATAGAGAGCCCAGAAATGGACCCTCAACTCTATGGTCAACTCATCTTCGACAAAGCAGGAAAGAATGTCCAATGGAAAAAAGACAGTCTCTTCAACAAATGGTGTTGGGAAAATTGGACAGCCACATGCAGAAGAATGAAACTGGGCCACTTTCTTATACCATACACAAAAATAAATTCAAAATGGATGAAAGACCTAAATGTGAGATCTAAAACCATAAAAGTCCTAGAGGAGAACACAGGCAGTAACTTCTTCAACATCAACCATAGCAACTTCATTCTAGATATGTCTTCTGAGGCAAGGGAAACAAAAGCAAAAATAAAACTATTGGGACTTCATTAAAATAAAAACCTTCTGCAGAGTGAAGGAAACAATCAATAAAACTAAAAGGCAACCTATGGAATGGGAGAAGATATTTGCAAATAACATATCTCATAAAGAGTTAGTATCCAAAATATATAAAGAACTTATAAAATGGAACACTCAAAAACCAAATAATCCAGTTAAAAAATGGGCAGAAAACATGAATAGATATTTTTCCTAAGAAGACATACACATGGCTAACAGACACACGAAAAGATGCTCAACATCACTCATCATCAGGGAAATACAAATTAAAACTACAATGAGATACCACCTCATACCAGTCAGAATGGCTAAAATTAACAACACAGGAAACAACAGGTGTTGGTGAGGATGCAGAGAAAGGGGAACCCTCTTATACTGTTGGTGGGAATGCAAACTGGTGCAGCCACTGTGGAAAACAGTATGGAGGTTCCTCAAAAAGTAAAAATTAGGGTCACCTGGGTGGCTCAGTCAGTTAATTGTCTGCCTTCAGCTCAGGTCATGATCCCAGGATCCTGGGATCGAGTCCTGCATCAGGCTCCTTGCTCAGCAGAGAGCCTGCTTCTCCCTCTGCCTGCCGCTCCCCCTGCTTGTGCTCTCTCTCCCCCGCCCCTGACAAATAAATAAATAAAATCTTTAAAAACAAAACAAAAAGTTAAAAATAGAACTGCTCTACTATCCAGCAATTGCACTACTAGGTATTTACCCAAAGGATACAAAAATACTGATTCAAAGGGAGGTATGCACCCCAATGTTTACAGCAACATTATCAACAATAGCCAAATTACAGGAAGACCCCAAATGTCCATCTGTCCATTGACTGATGAACGGATAAACAGGAGGTGGTGTATGTATATATACAGAAAGACAAATACCATATGATTTCACTCATATGTGGAATTTAAGAAACAAAACAGATGAATAGCGGGAAATAAAGAGAGACAAACCAGGAAACAGACTCTTAACTTTAGAAAACAAACTGGGGGTTACTGGAGGGGAGGTGGGAGGAGGGATGGGTTAAATAGGTGATGGGGATTAAGGAGGGCACTTGTGATGAGCACTGGGTGTTGAATGTAAGTGATGAATCATTACATTCTACACCTGAAACTAATATTACACTATGTTAACTAACTAGAATTTTTTTTTTAAAGACTTTATTTATTTATTTGACAGAGACACAGCGAGAGAGGGAACACAAACAGGGGGAGTGGGAGAGGGAGAAGCAGTCTTCCCGCGGATCAGGGAGACCGATGCAGGACTCAATCCCAGGACCCTGGGATCATGATCCAAGCCGAAGGCAGATGCTTAACGACTGAGCCATCCAGGCGCCCCAACTAACTAGAATTTAAATAAAAACTTGAAAAACAAATTCCTAGACACATGTGGGGTGTGAATACACGTCAGCCATCTACTGAGCTGAAGCAAGGAGGGGATTTGGGGCTCTAAATATGCTTTATATAGATATTCAATTGTTCCTTCTGTTTTTATCTCTACCTTCACACCCATTTCCAGGAATATTAGAAATTCTTAAGGGTTTCGGATCTTCTTTAGAAGAAGTCGGCAGCTTCTCAGCATTTCTTATCATGTATTCAGGAACCCACCTCACATCTAGGGTGTGGGTTAGAGTTAGGTGTAGGGTAAGGGTATGTGCCTGGTATCCAGCAGTTCAGAAATTTCTCCTGAGAATAAAACCTTAGACTTCTGCTGGGGTTAGAATAGACATGGCAGTCATACACCAACCTGAGGCAAGGAGGAGATTTGTAGCTAAATACTTTTTTAAAAAGTTACAATTACATGTCACAAATGTATTATGGGGAAGTAGAATGTACTTCCTGCTATTGGGGAATGAAGCAGAGGCAGTAACAACCCAGAAGGGAAAGACTTGCTAAAGAAAATAATATCTAAGCTGAAATTCGTTCCTTTAGAGCAGAAATAGCATGCTGTTCCACAAGATAAAGATTGCATGGCATGTCCTAGGACCTGAGAGAAGTTCAATATGTCTGGACACAAAGTGTGCTGGAGAGGGAGCAAGGAGTGCAATAAATGATGCTAGAGAAGCCAACCCATGGAGGCCTTACAAGCCCTGTGAAAGGAGTAAAGATTTTATTATGAGCAGAGGGAAAAGACATGACTTGACATGTGTTCTAGATGTATTAGTCTGTCTTCAATGTAAAGAATGAACTAGAGGGAGGCAAGACTGCAGGAAGAGAGACAGCTTGGGAGCCCGTTGCAGTAAACTGTCTGGAGATGGTGGTGTTTTAAACTAAGGCCGTAGAGATGAATTGGGAGATATTTAGAGAAGTAGAAATAATGGGACTTGAAGATTGTTTGAATAAGCAAAGAAGAATGACGAGTGAAGGTTGACACCCAGTTTCTGGCTTAAGCAATCCTGTTGGCAGTGATGCCATTCACCAGGATAGGGAATATAATAAGGAGTATTATTTTGCTGGTTTGCTAGTTTGAGGGATTTTGAGGAGGTGAGAGGAAGAAGCTAATAAGTTCTGTTTTGTATATCCTGTGTTTAAAGTGCTTATGAGACAAGGAAGGAGAGATATTCAGAATGCAGTTGGGGCTTAGGAGACATAACCGTCCTGAAGAAATAAATTTGGAAGTCAGCATTGTACAAAGATTAACTAAAGCCATGAAGGAGAGACAATCTAAAATCACCCCTAAATAATATGTAAAAAGATCAACAGATACAGTATACAACACCAAGAAACACTTACCTTTAACTGATAAGCAGAAGAGAAAGGTTCCTCAAAGAATACTGAGGGGAAAAAGGAGAAGAAAGAAACCAGAAGATCATGTGTACAGAAGCTAAAGGAAGGGAGATTTTTTCCAAAAAAGTGGTGGGTGGGCAACAGGGTCAAATGTTGCCAAGAGATTACATCAGGGAAGTCTTGGTGATCTTCACAAGAGTAGCAGCACAGGAGGTAGCTGCCAAATTTCAGTGGTTGAGGACTGAATGTGGTGAGGTGGTTATTGTGTCTGATTCTCAAATAGCCCCCCTCTCCAAAACTGGAGAAGCCTATTCCCCTGCCTATTGACAAGATTACTAATTTTAGACAACATAGTACATGCTCACTAGTTTAAGGAGAAAGAAAGTTATTCCAGGGTATTGGTTAGTTTACAGGATATCTGGGAAGGCCAAGACACAAAGCTTGGTTGTTGAACAGTCACTGACAACACAGCCAGGAAAAAGCCCAACCCGCACCATGGGAACTTTCCAACAGATATGTTTTTGCTGTTACCACCTGATGCCTGAACCCATGAACCAGGATCTGGTCACTAGAATCTCTACAACAGCTGCAGTCAAAAAAACAAAAGCCTCTACAATCTGTGCTTGCCAGAACTATGTGGCTTCTGCCTTGTGATGCTCACTTCTGCCTGCCAAGCCTGGCAGGGGCACCTCTGCCTGGCAGAAAGCGTGAGTAACCCTTGCTACACTTCATGGGAGTCTTGAAAACATACTCTTTAGCTTTCCAGCTTCTAACGCCCAGAAAGGCATGTTACAATGGATTGAAAAGGTGTAGAATGAGACAGTTGGTAGTAGTGTTTGCCACTGTCCATCCCTTTGGCTATTCAGCATCTATTCATCTTTCTCCCCAAATTTAAATTACAAACCACAAATTGCAACAACATATAGATTCCTGAGGTTTTTTCCATTGGTTTTGCCCCTGGGAACAGTAGTAGAAGGAGGCAAAGGATACTCTAGGTTCCAGATCTGCTCCCCCTTGCCTTCATTGTGTGGTAGAAACCCCATTTCCCCTTTAAAATCTCAAACACTCCAGCCAATACATGTAATCCCCCCTCACCCTGTTCATGAAGCACAAGGAATCCAAAAAGACCAGGTGTCAGTCTCAGCCTCCACTTCACTGTAAGCACTTTCATTTCCTGATGGACTCCTTCCTCCCTTGGATAGTAAAACTGTTAGACCATCAAAGTTGAAAGTTGTAGGGATAGAAAAATTTTGAGAATGGGTCATTAGGTTTATTAGTGGGAGGTATCACTCTTACTTCGCATCCATTGTTTTCTGACCCTACGTATTGTGGCCATGAGAGATATATACTTAGTGCATCCTGACTGACAGCTTTACAGCCTCACAGCTGGTACCTTAATTGGGTCTCCCAAAGGACTGTCTACCTTTCTAAAAGCCCACCCACTTTTGAGTGACATGGTCAGATCAGTGAATCTCTACAGCATAACTTCATTCACCAATAAACAAATTCTCTGGTCAGAAGCAAGGGTTAATAAAATACCATGGCAATGAATTAGGTAGGTAATAGGACTATAGGTAATGATGCAGGTAAAATTTTGGCATGTGGGGAAAGTCAACCTATATTTATAGTAAATATGTATTTACAGTGAGGAGAATTGCTGCCCTCTCCATGATGGAAAGAAGCCTACATAGTTAAACAAACTGCCACTAGATGGTTGGTTGGTATTCCAGGGCTGAGGGCAAGATCGGGACCCAGCTGTTGGTTGCTACAGCAGGTATGTTAGGCACTTAGGAGTTGTAGTAGCCAAGTCAGTTCCAGTGTGGGAGGTGGGGGAGGTAACATTGAACCTAGGAATAATCTCCTTCCTTGCCACTACAAAGACTTTTTAAATGAGCCTATTGAACAAACACTTAGATGCCTGGGAAAAGGCCAGTTTTAGAATATTGAGAATCTCTGTAGGATTCGTTGACAAGCATCCATATGGGACACAGTTATTCTCATAGTCTGGGCACAATCTGAGGATGTCCATTTATGCATTTCTTTCCCCATATCTCCTTGTTACAATCTTTCAGGCTCGTTTTTTCCATGATCTGACTTAGCTCTTCCCATGAATCAATATAGATCCACACCTCAGAACATGTCCTTCCATACGAAATAGACCACGATACATTCCTTACAAAACTTGCATGAATGCATCTGAAAACCTTGAGGATGATTTCTTTTTCCCTGTGAAGAGGCAAAGTCACCTGCTAAAACTGAGGGAAGAAAGTGACAGAGTCAGAGATTTGAAGAATGCAAAAGTTTTAAAATACCCACACATGAGAGAGAGACAATTTAGAAAACAAAGAAATGACTTGGAGACACTTTTGAAGATGTTAGACTACATGGTTATGTGGTTTTTCTCCAGAAGCACTACTCTCAGCTCCTAAAAGCAAAACCACCACAAAGGACAAATACAGCATGTTTACTGCAACCTCAAAACTTCATTCACTTGAGTTTAAAAATAATTGCTAGTTCACAAAATTAATATATTAGTAATTCTAGCTAAATCAGGGTTATTATTTAGATACTATATTTGTTAATAGCATCTTTTGTCCAAGATATAAGAATAATATATAAAAAATATTATCTGAAATAATCATCTTTTAAAATCTGTAAAGTCAAGTGATAACAATCGTTGCCTCTGGGAAGGGGGATTAAGGGGCTGAAAGACAAGAGTGGAGGGAGATTTACTTTTCACTCCATACCCTTTTGCAGCTTTTGAATTTTAGATCTATATATAAAAATACCTGTACAATCTCTTGGTGTGTCCAGCCTCACTTGATATAAGTTTACTTCTCTGAGAGGACAGGGATCTCTGCAACTGCAGCCTTCTGCCCATTGGGTCTACTCTATACCAAGTGGCACCCAGAGATGATTTCCTAAGCCATTCCTCAATATCAGCTAACCAGGATATTTTCCAGAATCTTTGTGATGGGACTATGAATTACTTATTTTTTCCCTGTATTTTCTAAACTTTCTATAATGCACATAGTCAGGGAAAGAACTCATAAATATTTTGTCACGTATCCACTCATTCACTTGTCCATGTATTCAACCAATTTTTATCGAGGCGTGTGAGTGTTTTCTAAAAACCCCTATATGATGTGTTCTAGGAAATACAGAGCTACAAAGAGAAAGCCTCTAGTTAGTCGCCTCAATGTTTTTGGATGGGGCAGCATGTAAATAAGGAGTGATCCCCACCTTCCAGGAATTTACAGACAGATATGTAGGAAAGTCCTCAATAGAATAGGACGATATAGAAGCTATATGTAACAAATGTTGTGCTATGGGAGTGAAGAAGAAACAGTTCCTCCGGGGCATATCAGGAAAGGTTTCACAGGGAAAAAAACAACAACACATATTTGAGCTACGTTGTGAACAGTGATTAGAATTTTAGAGAAGAAAAAGAGATGGAAAATGCATTTCAGGTTGAGGAAACAGCTTGAGCAAAGGCATAAATACACCAATATGTGTGGCAAATTTGGCAAAATGGTCACTGTCTAGTGAGATAAGAATACAGTGTGCATGGAAATACTTATAGGAGCAGGATGCCTAAAGGAACAGACAGGTCATGTTGCCTGAACTGGAAGCCACTGAAAGTTTGTGAAAAGGAAGAAACAAGTTTCACTCATGTTTTAGGAAGACATTATATTTAGGCAGTGTGATAACCTACAAATCACAGGCTTTGATGTTAAGCAGGCCTAAATTTTAATCTTGTCCTTTACTCACTAGCAGTGTCATCTGGGGCAAGTCACTTAACTTCTCTATTCTCAATTTCAACATGTCAGACGAGAGTTAATGAATGAGCAAAGGCATACTTGCATGGCACATAGCAGAGGTTAAATAAATTGTAGGTACTATTATTATTATTATTTTAAAGATTTGTTTATTTATTTGAGAGAGCACACAGTGAGCCAGGGGAGGGGCAGAGGGAGAGGGAGAATCTCAAGCAGACTCCCTGCTGAGCACAGAGCCTGACTTGGGGCTTGATCCCACGACCCTCGAGACCATGACCTGAGCCAAAATCAGGAGCCGGACATTTAACCAACAGATCCACCCAGGTGCCCGGTATTATTCTATTTATGGCAATGTGGAGGATATATTAGCAAGGTAGGATATTGAATATATGGACTAGTTCAGGGACTGAAATGGAATCTAGGTGAGGTGATGAGGGCCCCAAATAAACAATGACTGTAGGAACAGAAATGGCTGAATATAAGAAATTAGCATCTAGTGGGCAGAGGCCAAGGATCCTACAATGTATAAGACAGCCATCAAAAACAAAGACTTATCTGGCCCAAAGGTCAGTAGTGCCAAGGGTGGAGAAACCCTATATTAATGGAGAGAGATCAAAGAACAAGTTGAATGACCTTTCCTCAAAATTTCTTAAGATTATAAACTATTTAAAGGCTATTTAAAATATAATAAACACCCATATACTTACTACTAAAATTTAAGAAATATTCATAACATGGTTCATCTATATCAAGGAGAAAGAGGTGGAGCCATAAGTCTGGATAATTCTTGAGAAACCCTCTAGCCCTCTATGACAAAAAATCAGTTGTATCTGATCAAATAGTACTTAAATATCTTCAGGTAAAGGTCCTTTGTTCCTCCTTCACAGAACTTTAAAATGGAAAGTTTCTGAAAGGAATAATTTATTAAGTTAAGAGTAAGAATTTTCTCTTTGGCTCATTAAGCAATATTAATGAATATCATTAAGATAGCATAATATCTGGAAAAGAAAGAAAAATTGCAATATGCTATAAAGAAAACTTTCAATAAATGAAGCGTGACATTTCATGGGGACTTTGCTTAAATGGGACCAGACAGGAGAACCTAATCTAGTCTTACAAGATCCTCATAGCTCCATCAAAATGTGACTTTGGCAAAGGATTCAGTCTTAGCATGGGCATGACCCTAAGTCTGTATATTCCACTACATATGTAAATCCTCCCCTAAAGTGCCACAAACATAAATGATAAAAATTAACTGACTCCTTCAGGCTTTTAGTGAACATTAGTGCTTGTGAGATAAGTAGAGAAATACAGACAAGGGAGGTTGGACAGGCTTACACCCCTGCAAAGGGACTGCTCCCGTAGTCAGGCCAATTCAGATTCACACCACAGCAAATTTATAAGAACTAACAGCAAATTCACAAGAGTCACTCTTGGGCAGGTATGAAATCTGCACATGTCAAGGTCCACTGTATAACTATTAAATCATTGTACTTACTATGACTCCCTTCTTTGATCCATGCCTTCCTACCCACTCAGATCTTGTTATATTTACATGTGTACATAGGATATGCATTTTTTAAAAGATTTATTTATTTATTTTAGAGAGCGAGCACAGGGCGGAGGAGCAGAGAGAGAGAGAAACTTAAGCAGACTCCGTGATGAGCGCAGAGCCCCATGCAGGGCTCAATCCCGTGACCTTGAGATCACACGCTGAGCTGCAACCAAGAGTTGGACACTCAATCAACTGTGCTACCCAGGTGCCCCTAGGATATGCATTTTTAATTCAAAAGAATCCAGCTGCCTTATGCAGAATTTTGTGTGGATTATTATGTCTGTGGTTTAACATGCTCATGTAGAGCTCTAAAGTTGTACTTGTTCAATACACACTACATGTTTTTTTTATTATTATGTTCAGTTAGCCAACACATAGTACATCATTAGTTTTTGATGTAGTGTTCAACGATTCATTAGTGTATTACATTTTCTTAAGATTTTACTCATTTATTTATTTTAGAGAGAGCATGAGAAAGAGCAAGGGGAGGGCCAGAAGGAGAGGGAAAAGGAGGAGGAAAGAATCTCAAGCAGATTCCGTGCTGAGCGGAACCCTTCACGGGGCTCAATCCCAGGACCTTGAGATCATGACCTGAGATGAAACCAAGAGTTGGGTGCTTAACTGACTGAGCCACCCAGGTGCCCCAACGATACATATGTTTATTGAGCATGTAAAACATGGCTAGTCTAAATAGAGATATGCTACAAATGTAAAAAACGTGGAATTTCAAAGACTCACTTAAAAAAACAAACAGAAAATATCTCATTAATTTTATTACATTGATTACACATTAAAATTATACTATTTTGGATATCTTGGGTTGAATAAAATATATTATTAAAATCAATCTTACCTTTTTCTTTTTCCTTTTTAAATGCAGCTCCTAGAAAACTTAAAATTAAATATGTGGCTTGCATTATATTTCTGTTGGATGGTGTTAACAACCTATAGCTTACCCTTACACATCTAGCCATTTTTAGGAGCAGATACATTCTAATTCAGACATACTGCTAATATAATATACATGGTATGGAACCAGACATTCGGACACCAGTTTTCCAGAGAAATATCTTTAGACTGTACACTCAATAAATGGCATTGTGTTAGATTACACTGTGCTAGAGTAGGAGTTGTCCTATTCATGATAGAGGTTTTATCAAGGAAGGAGTAGCTGCAGTCCTACTTCCTTGAGACAGGAACTGATGCAATCAATTATAAAAGGTATTACTTCTGAATATGTACATATATGTGATCCCTGGGCACAGAAGGAATAATTCTAAGCATTCTTAAGGCAAAAGTCATACTTGATTAGACATTTTTTTTTGTAGGTAAATAATTACGTGTAGGAAAAGGAAGCTACAATATCTGTTTTCTCAAAATTCATTATGACCAAATTCCATGCTGAAAGGTATTAAAAAATGGATGGGAAAATAGTGTTTCAGAAAAGCATTTCAGTCAAGGATAGATGTATTCTAGTACATCTATTATCTATTGCTGCATAACAATATTACTATAAATTTAGTGTCTTAACACATTTATTATCTTTGTTTTGTGAGTTTAGTATTGGAGTACAGCTTAACTGGGTCTTCTGCAAGATGCAATCAAGGTGTTGGCTATGGCTGGATTTTCACCTGAGACTCGACTGGGGAGGGATCTGCTTCTACACTTAAGTGGTTGTTGGCAGCATCTAGTTCCTTTCAGGATGCCAAACTGAGATCTTCAATTTCTTGCTAGCTGTTGGCTAGAAGCTGACGTCAGTTCCTTATTCTGATTCTCTCCTTAGGGAAGCTCACAGCACAGCAGCTTGCAAGAAAAGTCTTCCAGTAAGATAGATGTTACAACCCTAGTAAGTAATCACACCCATATGACCAAGTACATCCCATCACCTTTACTGTGTTCTGCTGGTTAGAAGCAAGTCACAGATCCCACCCACACTCAAGGGAAGGGGATTACACAGGACATGAATACCAGCAGGTAGAGATCATGGGGTCTCCTTACAGTCTGCCCTGTGCAATAGGGAACTGGCTTAGAGATAAAAACCCAGAAGAGGTATCACAGTGGTGCCCAAAGGATGTTAGGACCATTTTAGTTAATATGTTTCAAATTATCTGGAAGAGAGGAAAAATAATTTCCAATGAAAATAATTTTCCAGATAGCGAGATGTCATGACACTAAGAACAAGTAAAGAAAGACTGGTAAATGGAAATCACAAGCAGCAACAGTAGCAACATCACTGGCAAGCAGTATGTGGATTTACATCTGAGAACCAAGACACAAGCAATAATTGGAACAGTCTTGGTGGAGTCTAAGAGCAAGACAAGGCGCCTCCCTCCATGAGTGTCAGGTAGTGCTGCCCAGAGAGGTTAGCAACAGTGGAGGAAAACATGCTGGCCAGACCCACAGCAAGAGAGAAGTGGTTGCATGGTGAAGGTTCTCAGAGAAAGGCCAGACAAGATAGACTCTGTGACTACTTTAAGAGACAGAAAGAGGGGCGCCTGGGTGGTTCAGTAGGTTGAGCAATGGACTCATGATTTCAGCTCAGGTCATGATCTTGGAATCATGAGATCGAGCCCTGCATTGGGCTCCACGCTGGGCATGGAGCCTGCCTATGATTCTCTCTCTGCCCCAACCCCCACTGCTTGTGCACACTCACTAAAATAAATAAATAAATAAATAATAAAAATTAAAAATAAATAAAAGGACAGAAAGATAAAAAGACATTTGTATCCAACTCAATAAGACAGGGGTATTTGATGTGTACACAGCTGACTAGGCCATAATATATGGCTATCAAAGCTCAGAAAAGATAACTAATTGATTAGTTTCTTACTGATTGAGCTGATTATAGATTCACTTTTAATACTAAAACACTCCTAAACTAAACTCTACTGTGTTTGGGTATCTACCCTCATTTGTTTTCAATAAATATTTGTTGAGCAGTTATTATGCTAGGAAATGTTGTAGGGACTTGGAATAAAATGTGAAAAAAAAAAAACAGGTGAGGTCTCTGCCTTCATGGAGTTTATAATAGTGGGAAAGATGGACCTTGAATGAATAATTACACATATAACCATATAATTATTTTTGGTGACTGTTATAAAGAACAAGAATAGAGCACTTTGAGAGAAGTATAACAGGGAATCCAATCTAGCCTGTGGAATCAGGATTAAAGGAAAAGTGACATTCAAGCTGAGACCTGAGGAAGGGTTTCCCCACCAAGAAGTGGTGAAAGGACAAGGCAGCAGAGGAAACAACACGTTAAGAAGGTCCTGAGATGGGAAAGAGTTTGAGGGGTATGGAAGGAGGAAGGAGGTCTATATGGCTGGAGCATGGTGAGCAAGAGGTCAAAATGACTAATAATTATGTAGGACCTGGAAGGTCATGTTAAGGATTTTAAATTTTTATCTTAAGGGCAATGAGAAGCCACTTGAAGATTTTAAGCAGAGAAATGATTGCTATGGTCACCCCTCCACCCAATTCATAAATAGAATCCTAACCCTCAAAGATGATGGTATTAGGAGGTGGGGACTTTGGGAGATGATTAGGTCATGAGCCCTCCTGAATAGGATTAGTACCTGTAGAAAAGAGACTCCAGAGAGATCCCTAACCCTTCAACCATGTGAGGGCACAGTGAGAAGGTGCCGGCTATAAACTAGGAAGAAGCCCTTCACCAGAAGGCCTTGATCTTGGACTTCGAGGCCTCCAGAACTGTGAGCAATAAATTTCTGTTGTTTATAAGCTAACCAGTCTGGGGTATTTTATTATAGCAGCCAGAACAGACCAAGACAAATAACATAATGTGATCTCTCTTTAAACTGTCACTCTCATAGCTGTTGAGGATAGGACTGGAGAAGGTTTTCACAATCATCCAGAGAGATACTTGGTGGCTTGGACTAGGGCAATGACCATGGAGATGGAGAGAGGTAGACAAATGCAACAAGTATTTTGAAAGTAGAAAGGTCACTGACTGGATGTGAAGTACCCTTCACAAAGAGATGGGATTTTCAAGCATGACAACCGCTTTCTAGCGTGAACAACTGGATGGACAGAGTTACCATTTACTGATAAAAGGAACAGCTAAATGGGAATAGATTCGTGGAGAAGTTCAAGAGGCTTCAGTTAAAAGATGCAAGATGCTCCTTTCTTTTGCCCCTGGTGGTGGTGGTAATATTTTTGTTTTGTTTTCTTTAAGTTCAAGTTAGTTAACATATCATATATTATTAATTTCAGGGTAGAATTTAGTGATTCATCAGTTGCATAAAACACCCAGTGCTCATTACATCAAGTGCCCTCCTTAATGCGCATCACCCCATTATGCAAATTTTAAAAGATTGTAGTGATTAGGTAGCAATTGAAACACATGATTTTTGCTTTTCAATACAAAATATGACTTAAGAGGAGGTAGAGTATATCTGCTACAGAAGCAGACCATGATGTTAGAGAGCAACCTTTGGACTTTTTCTACAATTTATTTCTGAATGGAAATGCAAATGACACCATCTTCATTTGGCAATGTTCTCCATAATCAACTCCAGCAAGTTAGTACTAAACAAATGAAGTATTCCCAGTTACTCTTACTGATGTAGTAGCTACCAAAAAGTAAAACCTTTCAAACTAGGACCGAACAATTCTTTCAGAGTTTGTAGAACACAAATTAAAATCATGAATGACCAAACATTGCTCTTTTGAATGTACCAGAAGAACATTTCTAAGCTCTTGTCCAATTATCTGAGGATAACAAGTGACTATTTCTCTAGGCAAGAATAAAGCTTATTCTGCCAACATTATTAATACGTTTCACTGTGATATCCATGGTGGGTGGTGTCCAGATTGTGAATGTATCTTCTGTATTAACATTTTATAAAACTGATTCATTCAAGTGCATTTTGCTTTTCCATGAGAGGGTTGGCCTCTCAAGCCAAACATAGTGAGGCTGTTAGAAATGACACTATGTCAGGGCGCCTGGGTGGCTCTGCCTTCAGCTCAGGTCCTGACCCCAGCATCCTGGGATCAAGCCCGCATCGGGCTCCCTGCTTCGGGGGAAGTCTGCTTCTCCCACTTCCTCTGCCCCTTCCCCTGCTTGTGCTCGCTCTCTTTCTCTCTTGCTTTCTCGCAGATAAATAAAATCTTAAAAAAAAGGGGGGGGAGAAATTTAAAATACTTAAAAAAAAAAAGAAATGGCACTATATCTTATCCAACTTTGAGCCATGGTAGATATTCAATTGATGTTTGCTGGATAAAGAAAGAAATGTTTATAGTGTGGATTGTAAAACATAGTTAAGATCAATAATAGCTGTAAAAATGCAGAAATAGGACAAGCAAATTCAGTATAGATAACTGTTAAGAGAAATGCATTGGAAGAAAATAACTCAGATCATACTAACAAAATACTGGGTTCTGGGCTATCAAAATACAACCAAAAAAATAATCTAGAACATATATAAC
Source organism: Leptonychotes weddellii (assembly GCF_054177405.1). Taxonomy (NCBI): domain Eukaryota; kingdom Metazoa; phylum Chordata; class Mammalia; order Carnivora; family Phocidae; genus Leptonychotes; species Leptonychotes weddellii. The sequence continues at coordinate 99,637,085 of NC_138369.1, read as the reverse complement.
TTTTTTACAGAAAATATCTATTCTATGTTCTCTCTAGGATTGTAGCTTAATGCAATGAACTGTAAAGGGAGACTATATTCACCATGATTTAGAAGTGTTGTTTTCAGATATCAAAGACAAGCAGGTATTGACCATGAAGAGATAAGGAATTTTTTTTTTTAAGATTTTTTTTTATTAATTTGACAGAGAGAGACATAGTAAGAGAGGGAACACAAGCAGGGGGAGTGGGAGAGGGAGAAGCAGGCTTCCCGCCGAGCAGGGAGCCCGATGTGGGGCTCGATCCCAGGACCCTGGGATCATGACCTGAGCCAAAGGCAGACACTTAATGACTGAGCCACCCAGGCACCCCAAGATAAGGAATTTCTTATGTGAAGAAAATATATATCAAAAAGCAGTGAATGAAAAGATAAACATTTACAATTAGGCTTATAAAAATAGAAAATTGGTTTATCTTTAATACACCTATCTCTTTGAAAACTCCTATCAAAGATAACAATTACTTTAAACAGATTCTATAACACTGAGGGATGGGGAATATCCCATAAACCGTAAGTTAAAATGAAATTGTTTCAAATCTCATGCATGTTTCACTTATTACCATTTATTTCCATAGCTTGGTTTCTTTAGCATGGTTAACTGTAATCTGCACGGTACTTATCGACGATCCACAGCAGGGCATTCTAATTTTTACTGCAATGACTTGTAAACTATGGATCGTATCCACTTCACATGTAAGCAGCACCAGTGATGACTCTCAGGAAACCAGTGCTGTGTGGCTCTTTCCAACAGTGCGAAGGTTTATAGCCCAACATGGATTTTTTAAGTCTTTGAAAGAGTAAGACTGAGTTGCAAAAGGATTAATGTACCATCTGCTCATCAACCTTAGCTTCAGAAACTGTTGTCTTTTTCAGAGGGAAACTAAAAGACTAAGGAGCAGACCTGGGAGGAAGATTTATTTTTTACTTGATAACTCCCTACTATTTGATTTTCTTTGCCTTTTTACCACGTGCATTATTTATTACCTTACAATAACCACAAAACACAACTTAAAAAAAAAACCACAGCTATAGTTTTTATTTTTTTTTTTAAAGATTTTATTTATTTGACAGAGAGAGACAGCGAGAGCAGGAACACAAGCAGGGGGAGTGGGAGAGGGAGAAGCGGGTTTCCCGCCGAGCAGGGAGCCCGATGTGGGACTCGATCCCAGGACCCTGGGATCATGACCTGAGCTGAAGGCAGACGCTTAACGACTGAGCCACCCAGGCGCCCCACAGCTACAGTTTTTAAAACCACCTACGTAGGGTTTTTTTGTATCTGCCTTGGAGATAGTGCTTTCCCCAAAATTCCTTAGAACTTACTAATATTCCTTTTTTAAAAAAGATTTTATTTATTTATTTGAGAGAGAGGGTGCATGACAGAGCAAGCATTAGCAGGAGGGAAGGGCAGAGGGCGAGGGAGACAAGCAGACTCCCCACTGAACAGGGAGCCCAGACACACGGCAGGGATCGATCCCAGGACCCTGGGATCATGACCTGAGCCGAAGGCATATGCTTAACCGACTGAGCCACCCAGGCACCCCCTGATATTCTTACTATAAAATTACTCTATTATTAAAAACAAAGCTGAATGTCTACATAGTCAATAAAACAAGTTAACTTTCTGTATTCCCAGGGTCATGGTATCAAGAATAAACTGGACTCTTCAAGATTCAAATCTCATTTTAATCAGATATTTTGATCGTACCCCAATAAACTTTTTGTTAAAGCTGCTAACAAAAAATAAAATGGGTTGAGTCAAATTGAGTTAAATTGTCTCATTTCTTAACCTCCAAGCTCTAGTGAATGTGCCATGAGCAGTGAAAATGCTTTTTTTTTGGAGCAGAGAACTGAACAAGTATTGAAAGGATTCAGCCACTGGGTGAGAAAGAATTGGCTGGGTTAGGCTCTGAGGTTAAGGTGCTAGGAAACAAAGCAGGCACAACTCACCTGGAGTCCAGGGTCCAAATTCAACCCGGAAATGAAACCCAGATAAATTGACTAATGTCATCTGTGCTCATGTGTGGCTCAGCTGTACTAGTAAATTAACTTATTATGAATAGGGGGCAAAGAGATCTAGTTCACCTTCATTCCTTTATTGGTGAGAAAGGCCCACTCAGGAATCCAAAGACTGGATCTGAAATTGTTCTGGAGAAGTCCAAATCAGAGTCTAGGACCTCTATGTTCATCAAAATCCAGTAAAAACATTTTCTTTCTCTTTCAGCTCTGTGTTGGTTCAGAGAAATGGAACCAGTTATGGGGAACTTAAAAACAACTTGCTGACAAAGCCACTGGTTTTCCTTTAAGACTTTTCAGCATGCATTTAACTTGATGTTTTGTGTAACAAAATTTAGGGATTTGAAAATTTCCCCGGATTGTCTACACTAGAATACATAACCTCTGCACATAGTCCACGTATCTCTCCAAGTCCCCTTAATATTTCATATTTGTGGTTTTCAGTTAGGGCAGAATGGGCTTCACCTGTGTACTCTTAGTTTGGAAAATCTACCACAGTAATTTGAATATAGTGAGTCTGCACCTATCCACCTCTGGTGTACACTTTACACACACACACACACACACGTCAGGGTCTATATCATTATGTCAGATTTTACTCTATTCCATTATAGTGCCTTCTCACAGTAGAACAACTCATCCAACTGAACAGATTTTACCAAGCTTACTTTTCTTGGGTTATATTAGGAAAACAAGGGTGCCTGGTTAAGCATCTGTCTTCGGCTCAGTTCATGATCTCGGAGTCCCGGGATCGAGCCCCACATTGGGCTCCCTGCTCAGGGGCGAGTCTGCTTCTCCCTCTCCCTCTGTGATCTCTCTGGTTCTCACCCTCTCTCAAATAAATAAATAAATAAAAATCTTTAAAAAAAACTATTAGGAAAGCGATATTCATATTCTTAAAATTGCACATGATCTCCCACCCTGAGAACCATTGTTCTAAGTTTACCATTCAGTTCTTCTGCTAACAGCATTCTTTTCCTAAACATATTCCTCACACCTTTATGATGGCAAAATTCCAATTCATAATAATGCAGTATGACGTTTCTACATAATGTCTTCATAATATATTGTGGAATTTGCTGCCATTTATTAATTGACATTGTTTCCACTTTTACGGTTCTGGCTTCCAGAAACTTTACTCACTTTTCACAGAATTGCATTTAGCATAGGAAGGCGCCACAGTCTTTGGATGGAAACCACAGGGCCTAAGATTAAAATTATAATTCTCTACTGATGCAGCCATGAAATAAAACAAAATGTTCATATTTTATTTAAAATAAACATCTTTACTAAAATTACTCCACATTTATGATTTAAAAATATTTTAAGGCCACTTTTAAAAGTAAAGAGATTTAGCACCTTTATTAATAAACCTGGAGGCAGGTGCCCCAGGAGGCCTGTGCTGGGTCCAAAGTGCAGGAGCCCTGGAGCCAGGCTCTTGAGGAGGCCACTCTAACTCTGCTACTTTAATTTTGGATTCTTTCTTGAGGTTTTTTACTTCCTTTTTGAATTCTAATTTATTTTGGTCTTTCATTTCTTATATATATATATATATGTAATTTTCTTCATGCATTTTAACCTCATTTTGAACTAATATAGTGCTTTGGACCTGCTTTCGCAAATATGTCTTTCAGGTACGCTTTTATTGTCTATATGGATGTTATTATACTCCTTATTCTTTTTTCTTATAACTTCAAATGCCATCAGACCTTGATATCTTTCTGTTGCTCATTTTTATGTGAATTTAGTTTTCTTGAACTTGAAGAAGGAAGACTGGTTCAGATAGTATTTATAACTGTGGTTGTTAAATATAGGGCAGTTTGCTTTTCGAGGTTTCCTGAGTATTTCCCTCTCCCACATTAGTCTGGACCTTCTCTTTCCTTCTTCACTGTTGCCATCCGGCTGAATTTTGATTGTGTACCCAGCCGTTTTTCCTCACCGTGATCCTCCAGGTGAAACAAATGGGTCAGTTTTGAGAGTTTGTGGCTTTAAACCACTCTGGTCCCTATAGGCCTTCCCTTGAGATCCTCAGTTTCATAGCCACCCACTAGCTGTGTGACCTTGGACAAATTGCTGTATCTTTCTATGCTTCTGCTTCCCCATTTGTAAAATGGAAAATGTAATAGCCTAATGAGTTTTCATTCAAGGTGGTTAAAATACCATTTAACAGGCAGTGATCACTTTTTGAATGTTTAATAAGTAAAATACCCATCTGCACCTTCTTTATGAACTCATCTTTAAGTTGTAGAAGCTCTCAGGTCAACTGATGGCAACTATCCAAAATCCTCAGGGTCTCAGGAAGTCTGTTCATGTGTGATAACCATAGTTAAGGCTTTGATTTACTCAATCAACATAACTCACATTATTTTGGTTTTAATAAAAAAAAATCAAGAGAAAAGAAAGCTGCTTAGTGTCTTCCTACTGAGAACACAACTGACTTTGTCTCCAGAGGTTAGTCATTTCTTTTTTTTTTTTAAAGATTTTATTTATTTATTTGAGAGAGAATGAGATAGAGAAAGAGAGCATGAGAGAGGGAGGGTCAGAGGGAGAAGCAGACTCCCCGCTGAGCAGGGAGCCTGATGCGGGACTTGATCCCGGGACTCCAGGATCATGACCTGAGCCAAAGGCAGTCGCTTAACCAACTGAGCCACCCAGGCGCCCGAGGTTAGTCATTTCTCATTACATCTACTTTTTTTTTTTTTGCTCCCTAGACTCTCTAGGAACTAAGAGGTCATTTTATGTGTATATAATCAAATAGGACTTCTCAGTACCTGGTACTATTAGCAAATGTGGCAATCTTTTTAGAAAGGCCCTGAGAAGACTTTTCTTAAAAGCGTAGGGCATTAATAAAAGCATTTTGAAATTTTCATTTTTTACAGTTAATGATTTACTGCTGCAAATTTCTATTGCTTATAGTCAGTGTCTTACCTCTTTAACTTTTGGACCTTATTTTTCCTTTTTAAGCAACTTTACTTTAAAACATGTAAATAGAAAAAAAGCTAACCAACCAGGTTTTTTAAATTCAGGTTGCCAAAAGTTTTTTTTTACATCAGCCTAGTATTTATCTAGGAAAATATGACCAACAAAAAAAATATGTGTGGTTGAGGGCTCATGACAACTAAATGTAACATGTGATCTTGGTTTGAATCCTGAACCAGAATATTTTTTTTATTTTTTTCTATAAAGAAAATTATTGGGAAAATTAGTGACATTTAAATAATGTGTACAAATAACAATTTTGAATCAGTTTTCCTGATTTGGATAAATACACTGTGATTATAAGAGAATGAACCTTAAACATTTGGGGTACAGGGGCATCATGCCTATAACCTATTTTGAAAGAGTTCAGAGAAAGAACGAGGATGTCAAAGCAAATGTAGTAAAATGTTAACATTTGGGGAATCTGGGTGAAGGGTATATGAAAATTCTGTGAATTAGTCTCTCACAACTTCAGCAAAAGTCTGAAATTGTTTCAAAATAAAAAAAGGTTTTAAAAGGTGGGGAGGTTAAGAGCAGAAAAATAGCAGGGTCAATGTCCTGAGGGTTTGAGCACTTACAACATCCTTGAATGTTACACATGGAACACAAAACCCTTATTTTGAAAGAAAGGTGGGAGCTTAGAGTGCCTCAAATAGCTGGCTAGGGAGATCTCTACCAAATCTCCCCCTAAAGAGTACTCACTTTGATAGGTGCATTGATGTTTGATTCAATAAACTTCCATTCCATAGTAGCAGAATCAATGATATCCTAGTGATCTAATAACTCAGGTTAATGCCATTATAAATACCAGCAATATCAGATCGGCAGAGGTGAAGGTGAATTATTATGCTAACATGGGGGGCAACCATGGTGCTTATAATCTCTTGGTGGGATTTAGATTGATATAACCTAGTATAATCTTTTGAGGAACAATCAGGTAATATGTATCACATTTTAAATGTCTATACCCTTTGACTCAATAATTCTACTCTTAAAAATTGATCCTAGGGAAATAGTGAGGCAAGTGACCAAAGATGTACATTCAAAGATGTTCACCATCACAACAAAGGATAGAAGACATACGTGTCCATCAGTAGGGAGTTAAATAAATTATAGTTTATCCATACAAGAGAGTATTCTTCAATATATCCCTAATTATTAAATGGAAAAGCAAAACTAGAATATATAGGATGATCCTATGATATTTACATTACTTATTTACATTTGAAATAGAAATATTTCACAGGATTTTTTTTTTTTAGATTGAAGGAATACATGCTAAAAAGAGTTGTGGGTAGGGAGGTATTTAGAAGAATATACACTGCATTATCCGTGGCAGACTACATAATTTGCAAGGCCCAGTGCAAAATGAAAATGTGGAGTCCCTTGTAAGGAAACCAAAAATTTCAAGATGGTGACAACTGAGCATTAAACCAAGTGTGGGGCCCTCCTAAGTGCAGGCAGGGCCCTGTGAGACTCTATAAGCTGCATGCCCTTGAAGCTGACCCTGGCTATATGCTCTGTTTTACACTTCGATATATGCTACACTGTACCATACATTACTCTATATGGTGTACACTAAAACATACACTACACTAGTGGTAACATACGAACAGGTGGTTAGAGATATACATGTTGTCTATCTCTGACCCACCCCACTCCTTTGTTATTTTGGGTATTGTAAGAAGAACAGTACTTTGTGATAAGGGCAATCCAAAGTGTGTTTAAATTTTATTCCTAAAAGAAGCTAGCATATTAAGGGTGCTGAGATTAACAATTTGCTGGTGTATCCTTTGGATCACGTCGCATGCCACAAGAGTGCCTCAAAGAGGACTAGCAGAGATTCAATGAGACAGAGATGTGTAGCTCTCAAAAGAGATTTCTGTGGCAAATTTTAATTACTTTTAATGAGGTTCTATGATAATGACTATCAGGACAGATAAATGATGGGTAATTTTTCCCTCTTTTCATGTGGCAAGTAGAAGTAAAAGAAAAAAAAATAAGAAAGAATATAAAGGAATTTCCTATATCTAGAAATTAAATAGTTCTCCTAGGCCACCCATGCATGGATGTTTTTCTACCACTCTAAATGGTTCTGTGATATCCTTGAATTAACCAAATAATATTACTAGTTATTAGTTGACTTGATCTGTCTACAAGTTAAATGCTTCCTCTGATGCTTCTATTTATAAGTAGAACTAAAAACCTGGGAGGTCTAATTTGGGATCAGCATGGTAGCTTATGTTCTGCCATGCAGAACATCAAGGTTTGATTAGGCAGATCTTAGGGCTGAAGCCAAAAGGCAAGAGAACAAGACATTTTAATATCTAATGGGCTCTAAGTAAGATGGTTTAATACCTACCAGGCTCTGATTTTCATTAGTTATAAAGACAAGAACTTTTAACAGGGACTAATGATGTTGGGATAAGTACTAAGTGAAAGGACAAAGGTTTCCAGGATTCAACCAAATGGGGAAGGGGTGAGAAAAAACATTAAAAGATTTGTTGTTAAATATTTTTCTGCAGTCCATCATAAGGTAATCAGTAGTCAAAGTCTAAATAACACCCCAGGAGCTATAGACCTTTGACTTCACAGGCATCTGGAGAATCTGCTGGAGCTGTTTGAGTTCTCCAAGAGACTTCAGGATTTTATATAAGATAGTGACAGAACTATAAATAGAAAGCTGATAAATTCTATTAGGTATTGTGAATTTCAAGACTAATTTCTGTACTTAAAAGTCTTCTATTTTGTATTATTTTTTAGTTCATCTTCCTGAATTATATGTGTATACATGGTACCGTATGCCATATATAATCTATGCTCAGTAATAGATAAAAACAACTAATAAATACATCGGAGTCCTCCTCATATGTGATAATCCAAGGTAGTTGTCTGTTTTAGGGCATCAGTTCTGTCTTTATTCAAGTTATTAAAATCATTCATATTCAAGAGGATTTTCATCAGTCTGACTAGCACTACTATTCTCAAAATTCAAAACAGGACCCATAACATAGGTGCAAGATATTACAGTTGGTAGAAATCTATCATTTTCACAAATACAAAAAAAAAATAGCTCTATTTAATGCACTTGCCCTTCGTATTCTCCAAGACACTTAACTGGTTCAACCTTAAATATCAAAATGACTTTTTAAGTAATATTATATATACACGTGTTTGACATGAAAAACTTTGTAATGATATCCTCTGAAGACTGAATGGGCTATGATTCAAGAAATATTGAACTCCCCATTAATGACTGTGTTGCACTTGATGAAACCTTTGAAGTGAGAATTCAAGCACAAACAAGGTGGTTGGCCTAGATAACATGTATGCTGTCTTCTGAGACATCATGAGCATGAAATAATTCTTACTATTCTTGAACAAAACAGAGGATGGTAGCAGAGAATGGAGAGAAGGCAAATGAGAGAAACACCATAAAGATACTCTGTTTATTCAATACAAGTTGCCACTGTTTGAACAGAGAACCCAGGAGAAAAAAAAATAAAAAAATAAAAAACACCTAATATTTTCAGTTTAAGAAACTACATGTAGATTAGCACCATTAGGTTTTTCTTTTTTCGTTGTTTTGAAGGAATCCACCCTGAACAGGGTGACTGACCATGGAAAACTGGGCAGGCATTTCTTTGTTTGTTGGTATCAGAGATGGTTGCTGGAGAGCAGTGCAGATGTGGCAGGGACTCGACTCCTGACTGTAACTGTGAGGGCATGGCCCTAAGGCGGAAGCTAGTAGAGGGAAACCAGAATGCCTGGCAAATGGGGTGCAACTGAGCAGAGAAAGAACAGTTAAGAGACAAGTTTTGCCTCTTTGGGAAGTGACTCAAGAACGGAGACACAGGAGGAAGGCAGTGGCAAAGGATATGAGATTTAAGCTAACAACAAGGAACTTGGACTAGACTTCCCAGGCTCAATGGAGCCAGTCTTCTAGAAGAATGTCATCAAGAAAAAGGCATTTGAGAAAACTCAAGAGAAAAGCTTGAGAGCAGAAAGGAACCCAGGAAAATATTGCATAAATCTATTTAAAAAGTGAAATGGAATTGGCTATTACCAGCATGTAAATTCTGTCCTTGAAACATTATTTGGTACGTTTTTTTGGTTAAGAGCCATACAATCATTATTTTACATGTGTAATATTTTGACATATTGTATGAAACATCACATCTATTCTGTGAAGCCTATTTATCCTTATTTTAATTCAGTCATTACCTTAGGCTGAAACCACCTTATATGTGAGATGGAAGGCCAGATCTAGTACTTTTCAAAGTATGATCCGGGAAGCAGTGCCATCAGCATTGCCTGTGCCCTTGTTAAAAACTCAATTCTTGGGGCGCCTGGGTGGCTCAGTTGTTAAGTGTCTGCCTTCGGCTCAGGTCATGGTCCCAGGGTCCCGGGATCAAGCCCCGCGTCGGGCTCCCTGCTCCGTGGGAAGCCTGCTTCTCCCTCTCCCACTCCCCCTGCTTGTGTTCCCTCTTTCGCTGTGTCTCTCTCTGTCAAATAAATAAAATCTTTAAAAAAAAAAAACTCAATTCTTCACATGCTATCCTAGACCTACTGAATTAGAAACTCTGGGGATGGAGCCCACCAATTTGGGGGTTCAGTCTTCCAGCTGGTTCTAAAGCACTCTAAAGGTTGACAACCACTGCCTTAGGCATTTCAGAACTAGACCTCTTTAGAGCCTGTTTAGGAAGAAAAAAAATATTCTTCTGTTTTCTGTCTATTCACAGTACTATTCTCATTTCTGATTACCAATGTGTGGTAGTTTTTTCCTACCCCAAACAATTCTGTGACACCAGCTGGGTGTCCTACAATCTAACTCAGTTTTGACACTACCTGAAGATAGTGTCCGATCCCACAGATTAAGGGCTCAGTCCCCCAAGACTGAGCACTGTGCACCCCCCAACTTCAGACACCAATCATAAGTTCAAGCTGTCACCTGTACATCTGACCGACCAGCTATAAATCAGAGATTTATATACACGCCCCCCCCGGGGGGGGGGCTTGATTAATTTGCTAGAGCAGCTCACATAACTGAGTTAAACAGTTTATGTACTGGACTACCAGTTTATTATAAAAGGATATAACTTAGGAACAGTCAGATGGAAGAGATGCATAGGGCAAGTATGGGGCAAGGGGCACAGAGCTTCCAGATCTCTCTGGAGCACCTCCACATGTCCACCAACCTGAAAGCTCTCCCAATCCATCCTTTTTGGGTTTTTATGGAGGCTTCATTAAGTATGCATGATTGATTGAATCATTGGCCATTGATTCAACCTCCAGTCCCTCTCCCCTCCCCAGAGGTCAGAGGGTGGGGGTAGGACTGAAATTTCCAACCCTCTAATCACACAGTTGGTTCCCCTGGTAACCAGCCCCCAGTATCCTTAGGGACTTTCCAAAAGTCACTGCATTAACATAAACTCAGATGTGGTTGAAAGGGGCTTGTTATGAATAACAAAAGATACCCATTTCATTCTGGAGCTATTTCAGAAGCTGAGAAGGAAAGATACCCCTGTAACTCTTACCACTTAGGAAATTACAAAGGTTTTAGGAGTTATGTGCCAGGAACCATGGAGGAAGACCAAATATATATTTCTTAATATAAACCACAATATCACGGAGGCCCAGGAGAGATCTGTGTTATAGGCCAGGGAGGCAGCATGGTGGTTTTGTCTGTTCAGGCTGCTGTAACAAAATACCATAGATGGGTGCTTATAAACAACAGAAATTTCTTTTTCTTTTTTTTTTTTTTTTTTAAAGGTTTTATTTATTTGACAGAGAGAGACACAGCGAGAGAGAGAACACAAGCAGGGGGAGTGGGAGAGGGAGAAGCAGGCTTCCTGCGGAGCAGGGAGCCTGATGCGGGGCTCGATCCCAGGACCCTGGGATTGTGACCTGAGCCGAAGGCAGACGCTTAACTGACTGAACCACCCAGGCGCCCCAATTTCTTTCTTTCTTTTTTAAAGATTTTATTTTCAAGTAATCTCTACACTTCATGTGGGGCTGGAACTTGCAACCCCAAGATCAGGAGTCATGTGCTCTTCAAGCTGAGCCAGCCAAGCACCCCCAGAAATTTATTTCTCCCAGTTCTACAGGCTGGAAAGTCCCAAGATCAAGGCAGTAGCCAATTTGGTGAGAACACATTTCCTCATAGGCCCCTATCTTCTCACTAACCTCAGTTGGCAGAAGGAATCTCTCGGGGGCCTCTTTTCTAAGGGTATGAATCCTATTAATTAGGGTTTTACCCTCATGACCTGATTACTTCCCAAAGGCCCCACCTCCAAACACCATCATGGTGGGGATGAGGTTTCAACACGTGGATTTTAGGAGGACACAGACATGCAGTCCATAGTAATGGTCAACTAGAAACAGTGGGAGTTTTGCAGCTAGTCAGACCTGAAATCAAACTGGGGCTCCAGCACTTCTTAGTTGTGTAGGGTCTTAAGCAAGTTGCTCAGCCTCTCTGAACTTCAGGTTCCTTATTTAAAAAGTGGAAATAATAACGCTTACCTTGAAAAGAACTATGAAGTTTATGTGCCTCCATGGTAATCAGGAGTGCTGGTTCTGGTGTCAGGCCCAGTTCAAATGCCAGCTTTTCTACTTACTCAGTGACCTTGGACAAGTTACTAATCCTCTCTGTTCTCCAATTTTCTCATCTGTAAAGTGAGTAATAACATACTTGCCTTACAGTGCTGTTGTGAGGGTTTAATGACTTACTGTTACCAATTGCTTAGAAGACTGCCTGCCACAGAATTGCTCAACAATAATCAGTTTGTAATAGTAGAAATACAGGGGAGCCTGAGTGGCTCAGTTGGTGCATCGGGCTCCTGCTCAGTGGGGAGTCTGCTTCTCCCTCTGCCCCTCCTCCCCCACCCCCCCATGCTCTCTCACTCAAATAAATAAAAATCTTAAAAAAAAATAGTAGGAATACAAATAACAATAATAAAATATCTCATGTACATAAAACACCTAGGATATGATAGGTAATCAATATTATTACTGTCATTAAAAAATTTTTTCTCATAAAGCATAGGGTTATAAGAGGTTCCAGTATATAGGCACCCCCTGATACTTTCTTATATTCTTTACATTCTAATGTCTTCCCTCCCCTCTGAATAAGTTCTATGTATTATATTAATATCAATTTCCTGGTTTGGATAGTGTACTATAGTTATACAAGATGCTACCATTGGAGGGGCCTGAGTGAGGGGTAGGTAGGGCCTCTTTGTACATTTTTAACTCCTATGAATCTGTAATTATTTAGAAATAAAAAGTAAAAAAAAAAAGGGGGGGTAGGGAGCTTACCTGAAGTGAGAAGTATTGGGGCAAGAGGTTGGGCCTATACCTCATCCACCCCCAGTTCCTATTTACCAGTCCTGGAATCCTAAGCTTCCTCTTTACTAGTGTAGGCTACTGGAAATCACAGGAGCCTGACAGGTAAGAGGCTAGGCTGGGCACCCATAACAGCACGCAAGGTATGAACTTGCAGAACATCTGATGCAGGGAATTCTAATGTAAGGAACATCGTAATCCTTTTAACTTCAATACCTAACACAGTTCCTGGTGCATAGAGGTAAAGATAAGAGATGTGCTCTTCCTGATCAAAATTGCAAATCCAAATATTTTCCTCATAGAAATACTGCCACATAATGTGATTAGGCTCTGTGATTTTCACGTAAGTCCTTTATAGATTAACTAAGCCTTTGTAGGCTAACCTGAACACCTACCCATTAATCATGACCATGTTCCTATGGACATATTTCAAAGAACTAATCTCCAAGCAAACTTCTGAAATACTACCAATTTGTAAGTCATTATACTTAGTTGATGCTATTAACACAAAATTTTTTAATTGAGGAGTGATAGTGATCATTGTGGGCTCACTGGTTTCAAGTTTCCAAATAGTGTTCTGCTTAACACTAATGTCTTAAAGTTCCCACTACCACCCACCTATAAGTTCCTAAAATTGTTAGACCAAGAAAACCTTTTTTTTTAAACAAACATTTACTAATGCTGGGGGGTTCTGAGGAACTCTGTTTGAAACTGCTCTAAGTCACATGATCAATCTTCTTGACCATTTGGCTTTTAAATGGCTCCTTCTGTAGTTTTATTTTTAAAAATTAAAAACATTACTTTATGCCCAAATAAAAAGCAAGTAAAAAAAGCTTTAGAAAATCTAGGCATGTCTGCCAGGTAAGAATACAAATAGAGATGAACCAGTCATCAATGATTTGTATCCATGAAATATAAGTTTTCTCCCATTAATTAGTCAAAACTGAGCTTTAAAAAAAAACTAAGTTAAAGAAAAACTGTGTGGCTCATCTCTCTCAATCAAATTAAAACCCACAGCTAGCTTTTTAATTCATCATCTTTTACCATTCAGTAACTTCAGTCAAAGTAAAGAAGTAGTTTTTTCCAGAGTTCTCAAGTTAAGTCAGAAAAGTCCTGGCAATAAAGAGGAATAAATGAAGCCCCCCCTATTCTGACCAGCTATGTTTTCCTAAGAAAATAAAGGTGTATTACCAAAGGTCCAATGTCTTTCTCTCAAAAAATGAACCAGTCCAACTATAAAAAACACAAATTACTTTTTTTTTTTTAAGATTTTATTTGTCAGAGAGAGAGACAGCATAAGCAGGGGAAGTGGCAGGAAGAGGGAGAAGTGCGCTCTCTGCTGAGCAAGGAGCCTAATGTGGGACTCGATCCCAGGACCCTGGGATCATGACCTGCGCCAAAGGCAGACACTTAACCAACTGAGCCACCCAGGCATCCCACAAATTACATTTTAGTTAAGATTTAGCAACATAGGGGCGCCTGGGTGGCTCAGGCGTTAAGCGTCTGCCTTCGGCTCAGGTCATGATCCCAGGGTCCTGGGATCGAGCCACACATCGGGCTCCCTGCTCTGCTGGAAGCCTGCTTCTCCCTCTCCCACTCACCCTGCTTGTGTTCCCTCTCTCGCTGTGTCTCTCTCTGTCAAATAAATAAATAAAATCTAAAAAAAAAGATTTAGCAACATATAAAATTGCTTCCTGTTTCAGCATATACTACCCAGCTTTGCTCAAGAAATCATACATAATTCCCCAAACAGAAAAGAAACTATAAGATCTATATTATAGATTAAAGAAACACTCCACAGGCTTCAATTTATGTATGTATCATGAGAATACTCCAAACTGCTTGAATGAATTATCAATTATAATTCTTTTTGAAATTACATTTGATCAACTAAAACCTGTGTAAAGCTTCACAAATCCTTTCACAAATCTCTGCTGCAGAGCAAAGAAAGTTTCTTTATTCCAAAAGCGACCAAGAGGAGAATTTCATGACACATTCATTGAAAGCGAGTATCTCCATATTTTAGAGTTTTCTTATACTAAAGTAGTAATAAGTCAGGATATGAAGTTCCCTAACCTTGAATATCCTATTTGAAAACAGGTGTCATATGTAGGTTTTATAGTTTAATTATAACTATATTTCATATACACAAAAAACATTTGTTAAAAAGTCTGTTGAAATGGTATTGATGGCTGCCATTTACTTCCTTAGTTCAGCAAGTTCAATTTCTGAAATCTCCTAACTACAACTAGAGCTACCATATCTTGCCAGTTAGGTGGCCAATCTGCATAGAGAGCTATTACCAACTCCTGGAAGAACTTCTTTACCCTTCTGATATATGTTTTATCTGGGAAGAACCGGAAGTACAGGACAGGAGTAATAATTTCAAATGAAAAATTTAGGCCAGCAAACAGACTACCTAAGCATTATAATTAAGGATAATTGTTCCACTTTGCAAAGTGTGTCACAACTATTTTTAAACATATTGGGGGAAGCCTATGTCTGATCTACTCCCTGAACTTTGTCCCTGGAATAAGCATGATACAAAATTAAGAATTCTTAGAAGGGACCCAGTGTAAATTAAAAGCAGTAACAACTTATTCCACATTCCTAATCAAAAAGTGTTGGCTTGCTTTTTAACTTATGGAACATATATTCAAAGAAGCTGAGATTCAGGTTCTATGTTTGACAAATAGTCACTAAGTGTATACCGTATACAAAGTACTACTAGGTGCTGAATACATTAGAGAACAAAACAAGCATGTTCCTTGACTTCAGAGAACTTAACTGTCTAGAGTGGGAGAAAGACCTTAGAAAGACATTAAATGATAATAATAGAAGAAACAATCATTTTGTGGTTATTTCCTGTTTGTACTGCATCTCTCTCAGTGGGTAACTGATCACACCCTTCTCTTAGGGGTATTCTGCAGAGAAACTCAAGTTTTTGTTTAACTACCAAAGACAACCAGTTGTAGCTGGGAGAAATAATCACATAGGATGATAGACAATTTTATGAACTTCACCATGAAAGCTATCACGGAATTTATACCAAGAAGTACAAAATATTCGTCTATACATGCATGTTGACAGGATAATTTCTAATCATAGGGTGGGAATTCACCAGTAATTTTTCTAGAATCCTGTTCATAACAAAAATCCGTGATGGGGGCGCACACACACACACACACACACACACACACACACACTCCATCTTTTCAACTGAATTTTCTTATCCTAAATTTATTTTGAAAACATCAGTGCTCCAGTGTGCAGTGTTACTTCAATTATTCTTTGGAGAATAGAATCTAGAATGAACTTCATTTATATTTTAAGATTGGCAATGAATTTACATTCAAGTTAACCTTCAGTGTGAATTATTTCCAGGTACAGCTTGTTTCCCTAGGCGGCTGAAAGTATACAAAGTACTGAGAATTTTGTATATATATATATACAAAGGTATATATATCAGCAAGGAAGTGGGAGGGAAGGGGGCGGCGGGCGAGGAGTAAAAGTTCCCGAAAGAAATCCCCATGCCTCGCCAAATTTTAAACACACCCAATGCTCCTATACCGCCCCCTTTCCTTCCGATCTGAGTTTTTTGCTGCCTACTTCGTTTCCGTGCATATTTGAGGAGCTATTAATTGATAAATATATTTTTAAACCATTTCCTTCCCCCTTTTTCTGAAATATTTGAACACGTTCCTTCGTAGCTTGTTATTTCTGCGTCTAGTAATAATATTCCTGATAGAAATGTATACCCTTAGGAATTCATTTTCTTTCTCAACAGTTACAATACTACATTATTATGTCAGGTGCCACAATCCCCGCCTTCCAGAAGTTAGTACTTTGTGGCCAAGTAACTTCTTTAACTTTCTAAAACGAAATACCTAAAAGACGGTATCATCACCGGATCATCAGCGCTTCCCAAGTTCCTACCTGTTGCGGGGACGTGGTCTGAAGGGATGAATCAGATTTGCCTAATGCGTCCTTTCCCTTTTCCACCCACTGTCCCTCTCGCTTTCCGCTGCGACTCCTGAACGCACGTCACCCCTGCGGATCCAAACCCCACGGCGGGAACCCCCAGCCTGGGAATGGACCTTGGGGGGTGAGGGGGCGGACGTGCCCGGACCCGGACTGAGCCAAGGTGCAGCTCCTACTTCCTGTAAAGCCAACGGAGCGCGCAAGCAATGCCCTAGAAGAGAAGGCGCGCTGGAGAAAAAAAAAATACTTTAACTCCGCTTCCATTCTGGAACACAGAGGTCTGGGGCGGCGCGGCAAGAGCAAACCAACTCGTTCCCGGGCCTCTCCTTCCCCTTCCCCGCCTCCCCTCAAGTTGTCCAATTCTCTTTCGCTTCCTCCTGGTCGCTCGGCAGGCACGTGGTCGCTCCCCGCCCTGCCCCCGCCGCGCCCCTCCCGGCCTTCCAGTCCTCCGGCCCTTCCTCCCAACGCTGCTCTCTTCCCCTTTCCGTTTTCTCTTCCGCCCCCGCTCTCCATCGTCCTTTTTGATTGGTCGAGCGCACCGGAGCCTGGTTGGCCAATCGGAGAACTGGGCTGGCGGTGATGGGCGTGGTCGCGGCTCCGGGGCCCTCAGATCGAGGCTGCCTCCCCCTTTTCAGCCGGCAGCACATTCCGCCGCCGTTGCCGCCGCCCGGCCCCGCAGTTGTCTTCGCCCGAGCTGCGGTCGCGCTGGGGTTAGGGCGGGGGGGGCGGGCGGGGAGAGGAGGAGTAGGCCGCGGCGGAGGCAGGTGAGAGGAGGAAGGAAGCGGCGGCGCGGCGGGCATTGCAGCTCAGGCGGCGGCCCGGTTCCTGGGAGTGTCGGTGCGGCGTGGTGGTTGGGGCGGATCCCGCGGGGCCCGGGCGGGGGAAGGAGTCACCGGCCCGGCCATGGCGGACAACGAGAAACTGGACAACCAACGGCTCAAGAATTTCAAGAACAAAGGCCGCGACTTGGAGGTAAACTCGGGGGCGCCGGAGGGGTGGGGGCTGTGGGCCTCGGGCCGATCTCCGCCGGGACTCCCGAGTGTGGGGAGTAGGGGCGGGTGCCGCCGCCGGGCCGCGGGGGAATGGCGCTGGGGGCCGGCCCGTCCGTGACGCCTCTGCGAACGCGCCGGGAAGTTTGTGTCGGGCCTGGTCCACCTCCGCCCGGGAGCGAGGTACTGGGGTACGGCCGACGCGGCCTAGGCCTGCCCCGGGGAGCCGGCCCGGCGCGGGGGCGAGGGGCTGGGCCGCGCGGCGGGGAGGCCGGGCGCGGCGAGTGCGGAGGAGGCGTGCGTGTGCCGCGCTGCCCCGGCCGGGCTGCGGCGGCGATTCCGGCTTTCCACCGGGCCGCGACGTCTGGCGCCGCGAGGAGGGCGGTGGGAGGTGCGGGGACGAGTGTGTGGCGACCGAGTGGGGCTCGGAACTTCCCCTGCGGGGTCCGAGTCGTCTCCACTTAAAGGCATTTTTTCTGGTCTTCCCGACTCCCGCTTTACCCCTGCCTCCCCCCAATATCCAAACTACAGGAGTCAACTTCTCCGTTGAAAAAAACACCCCCGGCGTGAGAGGCCATCCTGGTGATGCTAACAGTGCCTTCCAGCGGCCTGTGTTTTACTCTGGATATAGCTGATTCAAGATGTGGCTCACGGTGTGCCCTCTTCCAGGCAAAGAATACCCCTTATTTCAGCTTGCACACAAATCTCTTTATCCCCTCCTGAGAGACCACCAGCTGCATTCTTATATAGAAAGTCCACAGGGTTATACAAAGCTGTCATCCTGTAGTCTACAGTATCCTTTCCCTCCACCTGCTGGTGGTAGTAGTGGGGGATGGGGTGGGCTATGGAATGGCACCATCACGTTTTATTATTTTAAAAGGGTGAAAAAAAAAAATCTGCAGTATCTTCGATACAGCTTTTCCCGAGGTTGTTAGGCTACATGAGGTGTGTGGGTAAAACACATACACACAAATCACAGAATTTTGATGGAAGACTTCTTCCCTTTAGTTTTAAGAGTCTAGGTAAATCGGGTTTGTTTGTTTGTTTTTTAAGTACTTGGATCCTGTATCTGAATCAGGAGTTTAGCTTTTAAAAGAGTAGTGGCCAAGTAGTATTTTTTATATTGTCCCTCTATCCTTTTTTATCCTAAAATCTTGAAATTCCCATCACCTGTTTCTGAACTTTGAGCATTTGCTTGACTGAGATAGTAACTATTTTTTGGGCTTTTCACAACGCCATTCAATCTCTAAGGTAATTTGTGTTTTTAGTGGGTTTCATAGTTTGAGGATCTATTAAATATCTGGGGCTGTGGTTCTTAATTCTGTGATTGTTTTAAGGTTAATGTGAAACATTACCCTGTGATCTTTTTTTAATGAAAAAATTTTAACATTTTTACTGAGGTAATTCACATGCCATATTTCAAATCAAACAATGTTAGATCACTTTAAATGTACAATTTATGATTTTTTCATTAAATTTACCTAGTTGTGTAATGATGTGATGAAGAAAATTTTTTACTAATATCAGTACTTAGGATGAAAAGAATTACAAAATTTAAAAACATAAATACCACAAATTACAAAATCCCCAAAAATAGCAATTAGATGCTTGGAAAGTTCAAATCCTTTCCCCCCACCTACATTTCTGGCTGTATTTTTTTTTTTTTAGACAGCTTCATTGAACTGTAATTCATATACCATACAATTCACTTATTTAAACTGGCTTTTGGTGTTTTCACATAATTGTGCAACTATTAGCACAATCAATCTCAGAAAATTTTTTATCACTCCAAAAAGAAATCCTAACTCATGAGCAATCTCTGTTCCCCGTTACTCTCTGTCCAGATTTGCCTACTCTGGATATTTCCTATAAATGGAGTTATACAATGTGTGATCTTTTTTGACTGACTGCTTTTAGGTAGCATAATGCTTTCAAGGTTCACACACGTAACAAAAATGTAACAGTGCCTCATTCCTTTTTGTGGCTGAAAAATATGCTGAATAATATTCCAGCCTATGGATATACCACATTTTGTTTATCCATTTACCAGTTGATGGACATTTGCATTGTTTCCACTCTTTAGCTATTATGCGTAATGCTTCTATGAACATTTATGTACACATTTTTGTGTGGACCTGTTTTCATTTCTCTTTGGTTATATACTGCGGAGTGGAATTTGTGGGTCATATGGTAACTTTATGTGTAACATTTTCTGGGACTGCCAAACTGTTCTAAAGGGGTCCCCCCCCCTTTTTTTTTTTGGTAAATTGGTGTTTCCTCTTAGTGTGAATTTCTTATTAGTTTACTCAAGATTGTGATGACCCTATTAGAAGAATATAATAAATGATTTTTAAAAATAACTATAAATACACATTAACCAGATTTTTTTTGAGACGTTTATAGTGCCTATGGGCATCCTTGATGACTTTGGTAACCCTGGTGTACAAAAGGAATAGGGATATTTTCATTTAAGGAAATAACATGACTCTAATGGAAATTGTACTTTCTCCTCACTTATTCAAAGTCACATATACCTGTAATGAGATAGCAACTTCTTTCATCATCCTTGGAGAACACTAGAATGGCCTATTTTGTGTATTTATTAATTTCATATATGGCTGTGCCCCTCAGAATACTTAATATGCCCATAACCGTCCCCTCCAAATATGGTTACTATGTTTTGCTACAACAGAATCTAAGAAAGTACTGCTTTTGGTTTAGGTCTTAATGATGACATCTGTTTCATTGGGAGGTTTTTGTAAAGAAGTATGGACCTGGGGCGCTTGGGTGGCTCAGTCGGTTTAGCGTCTGCCTTCAGCTCAGGTCATGATCCCAGGGTCCTGGGATGGAGCCCCGTGTCAGGCTCTCTGCTCAGTGGGGAGCCGCCTTCTCCCTCTCCTCCCCACAAGTTCTCTCTGTTGCTGTCTCTCTCTCTCAAATAAATAAATAAAATCTTAAAAAAAAAGGATGGACCATGGCTGTCCAGTGAATTTTATTTAATCCAGTACATTCAAAATACCAATATAACATCAGCAATGTAAAAAAAAATTGGGTTATTTTATATTCTTTTCATATTAAGTCTTCAAAATCCAGTTTGTATTTTACATTTAAAGCATATCTCAGTTTGGACTAGCTACATTTCAGCTGCTTAATAGCCACATGAAGCTATTGGCTCTCTTATTGGACAGCACAGATAGAGAACAACATATAGAATGAGGTAATTGTACCATTTTTCAGTTTGATCTAACATTGTTTGATTTGAAATAGAGTACAAAGTCCTAGAGTTTAGTGTAATCTGGTGATCTCTAACTTTGTGACCTTGAGAGAGTCCCTCAGTCTTAACAATTTTTTAATCTGTTAAAGTAGAGGTACTTGACATCTGCTTCATGAGTGTTGTGAAAATTAATGGGTTAATGTTAGGAAGATGCCTAGCAGTTCTCTGAGCATTTTATCACTTTTAGCTTTTCTGCTTGGGGGTTAGGGTCATTTAATAGGATTCATTGTAATTGATTCTTTTACTCCCTTGTTTGCAATTGGCTCTTTGTTTTTTCTCTGTGTCCATACAGAGCTTAAGTTACATTTAACTTATAATTGAAGGGGAAAGTTTTTAACGTAGAGCTCTATAATTCCTCATTGAAGAGCAGTTTGACCACAGGGAACTGTTGGCCCTTCTAAAGTCATAATATCTAAGTGTTAGAAGTTGAAACTCATTCAGAGCTTTCAAAATGATAATCATTCTTACCTATCAGTCTGCCATTCTGGCTCTTCCAAAATGTGGTCATGCTAAGTTCTTGAAACACAAAAGCATTAAAGAAGGCATATGTCAGTATCCATTTAAAATAATTTATGGGAATTCTCAGATGATATTCAAGGCTTGGCTGCTTTCTTGCAGTGTGGTAGAGGATCATCATTATTACTTTGAGAAAAGTAACCATAGAAAGGGTACACTGAACGCAACACGGGAAATGGGTCAGTGACGAAACTTCAAATAAAATATTTGTCAGAATAGAGCAAATAAAGCTCATCTAGTTTATGTTTTAAAAGTAAAGGGGGGATTCTTTTGTAGACTTTCCAATAATCTGTGATTTTTATAGAAGTTCTGAGAGTATCCAAGTTCTAATAGAGCATAAAATGTTGGAAAATAATTAGATATAAAAACACAACTTTAAGAAAAAGACTTACCCTAAAAATAAAAGAATAATAAAACATTAAATGACTGGAAACTTGTGATTGTCCACACAACATAAAGTATGCAGTGAGCTTGAACTTTAGGAAAAAAACAGTTGCTTGGTTGGCAAGAGTTTAATAAATTGATCAGCTAATTTGTTGTTTTTAAATGGCTTTGGTAGTTTGTAACTATACAGAGTGAAAAGCATTGTTAAGCTATTAAGTCTTGTTAACTTTTAGACACTGACCTCTCTCATCACAAATCTTGGAACATATTTACTATACTTAAAATAACTACAGTCTAATTTTTCATATAATAGTCCAAGCATGTGACAATATGAAATACCTGATAGAAGTATAGTTAGGAATTAAATAATTGTTTTTGTGCTTTCCTGCCAGCTTTCTTGGTTTTACAAGGCAGTCAATTAAAGAATTGCTTCATTGATAATTTTCTTTGAGCTATCAAAATGTCTCCGTTTTTCATAGTCTCTAGTATGTCAAATGAATATATATACAAGATTGGGAAGAGTTGTAGGAGTGATTTAACTTTAAAAGAATGAAAGTACTTTAGAAAAATGTGTAGGTAGTTTTTAAGCATTGATCTCTAATATCTGATAGTTACTGTGGGTCCTCAAAATATTTTCAAATGTTTTCTGGAGCAGCATTCATCTACTTAAGGACTGTAATGCTGAAATGAGAGTTTGTTGTCCAGTCTAATCTTGAATGATGATTTTGGTACTTGCTGGTTTAGTTTTGGAACAGAGAACTATCACTGAAACACATATTGTATGTGCTTTTAATTGAATTCTCATTTCTCTCAGTCTAATAATAGGAATTATTCATTTTATAGAAGAAAAATCCCTAGAGTTAAGTAACTTAATAGTATCACACTTAAGGGAATGATTTTAATTCAGGTACGTGTCCAAAGTAAAGTCTGTATATTTATACCATACCATATTACTTGTTTTTAACTTCTTTCAGCCTTGATACACAGGTCTCAAGTTGCTTAAAAGTTTATAGTGAAAGCATAGTCCATGGGGTATAATAGGTATTCAGTAAGTGTTTCCTTTTTCTCCCAGAGAGATTTTTGGAAATTGTGTATCTTTTGTGGACTTTAAACTCTAGAGAAACATTTATAGGCTTTCCATTTAGATTTAGTAGAAGACAGGGTTAGGGGAGACTCCCTTTTTTTTACAGTTAATGTGAGAACAATCTTTATATGGCACCTACTGAATAAGAACAATATTTTTGTGCTTCTAATGGCCTTAGTTCAGAAGTTTTCAAAGCTTTGGGGGCTGAAGACCTGTTTATGCTATTAAAAATTAGGGGCCCTCAAAGAGCATTGTTTGTGGGTTTCTGTTAATATTTATCATTTCAGGGGCGCTTGGGTGGCTCAGTCATTAAGCTTCTGCCTTCGGCTCAGGTCATGATCCCAGGGTCCTGGGATGGAGCCCCACATCGGGCTCCCTGCTTGGCGGGAAGCCTGCTTCTCCAGAACTCCCCCACGCTCCCTGCTTGTGTTCTCTCTCTGGCTGTGTCTCTCTCTGTCAAATAAATAAAATCTTCTAAAAAAAAAAAATTATCATTTCAGAAATTAAAACTAAGAATTTAAAAAATATTAACTCAAAAAATAATAATGAAGCCATTTTATATAAACATAAATTTCTAATGAAAAATAAATTATTTTCTAAAACCCAAAAAACTTGGTGAAAAGAATGGCCATGTTTAACATTTTTTTTGAGGTCTCTTATGTTTGGCCAGAAAAGATAGTTGGATTGTCCTATTTCTGAATTCAGTCTTTTATGGTAATGCTGTTTTGGTTGAAGTATATGAAGAATATCCAACTTCACACAGGCAGTTGGAGAGGGAGGGTGTTAAATAGCCTCTTCAGATAAATATGGAAATTTTTGTTTGATACTATATCATAACTCCACAAAATAATAGTTTCTTAAAGTTTGGTTGTAATATGAACTCTTAAGCCACATCAGTGAGCCTTTCATACTCTGTTATGTTAAAATTTATAGGTCTGTCTTGCACTTGGAATATATCTTTTGCCATTGCCTGATTTTGTAACAGTATGTATTGGTCATTTGGAAAATATTAGTTCACAGAGTAATGCTGATCTTGCAAATGCTGACACATTTTTTTATACAGTGAAAATTCACAATTATTGGCAATTAGTGTCACCAAATAGTTCATCAGAAAAATCTTAAATATTGGAAATTTGTGAAGCTCACAGTGGTAAAAACAGGTTTTCCAAAATTCTTATTTTCACTTGAAAGCTTAAATTTTATCATTAGCAAGAAACACCGTTAGTTGTTTCCCTTGAAGCCATAAGCTCACTTTGCTCATTTTTTGAAAACATACGCCAGACACTGTCTGAATAGCCATAATTTGTCTGTCAGTCATTCTTTCAAGTAAAAATGGTGTTCCATGAAAAATGGTATTTCAATTTGCAACTCAATCATAAGAAACTTTTTCCTTGAGACAGTCATCGTACTGCAGAAGTGGATATGCTGCAGAAGTAGTTTATATGTAATCCCCATTTTATCACAAAATTTTAGAAAGAAAAGGCAGGTTTTTAATAAAGGTAATTTTTCACTATTTCATCAAGGACATTAAGTGGAATGAACTGGCCTTTTGTTGTTGTTGTTGTTGTTGTTGTTTTTTACCTGAAATACAGTGAGTACTCATACAGCCTGATGACATTGCTTTAATTCATGCTAAAGCACCAGTAGTTTACCCACTGCATTTCATTGCTGTGCAAATATTAGCACCATAATAAATATTAGTAGTAATATGAAAATAGTTTTGATCTGCAAACCCTCTGAAAAGGTTTCAGTATTCCCACAGGGATCTATTGATCACACTTTGAGAACCACTGTCTTTGTTTATTAGTGTTTCTTCTGTAAGAGGTGACCGTCACTTTAATAAAAGCTCTTTAAAGGCTTTATAGTATCACACTTAAAAAACATGGACTGTTGAGTCACTTACGCCTGGATTTGAACCCTGGTTCCTCCATTTAATAGTTATGGAAGTTAATCTCTCTAAAGCATTTATTTTTATTTTTATTTTTTAAATCTCTCTAAACCATTTAAATGTTTAATAGTGCCTGGCATATAGTATATACAGAGTGAATGGAGGCTCTTTTTATTTCTTCCAGCTTGCTTCATCGTTCATTATATCCAAATAACCCCTTGTGTTCCCTGTCAGAATAACATTTTGTTTGCTCTTCCTTTTGTACCACTGTGTACCATAATTCAGATCACATCACATGAATTGGGGAAGGCTTCCTTTTCCGTTCATTAGCACTCAAGTAAAAGCCTTTCTCCTATGTGCTTCAACCAAATTGTGGCAAAATTACTAGTTTCTGACTTCATTTCTGTAATTCTGGTTGTAAGTATTTTGTAACTGTTTTTCCACAAGATTGTAAATTTAACCAGAAAGTAGTTTTGATTCACACTGTTTAGTACCTGTGTTGAAAAACGACGGTCATAGACATGCTGGTAATACAAGAGTGGCTTAACTACTTAAAACCTAAGCTTTTTCTATTACTGTTTATTTACTGTTAGACCAAAATTTTATTAGCTGTCACTTTTGCCCTAAATTTAATTTACATTAAACCTAACATAAATTACATTTTCAATAATGTGTTCTGAAAAACCTGGAATTTTACTACATCTTTATTAACAAAAGTCAGAATCCTAAGATTTTGTGGGATTTCATAATTTGGTGGTAGACATATTTTTTAATATTAAAAAGCAAGTCATATTCTATCTCAGTTTCCTATTTTATGAAAACTTCAGTTTCTCAGTATCCACTCTTAATACTTGTTTTAGTTTTTATAGCATGTCTTTGTGATTCCTTAATGTAGGTATTACATAAATTTGTTTAGTTAATGGTAGTTGTATCCTGATAGCTTCTACAAGTAGCGTCTACTTGGTTGTATTAAATGACCCTGTCCTCTTTGCCACCCATCCTGCCTCTTTATGGTGGTCCTCTGTGGTCACTTTCAGCTGTTGCTGGTCCAGAAAAGCAAGCAAATACAGTCTTAATATTTTCAAATAATTGTTACATTATTCTTGGTTCTTTAGTAACTATGAAACACAGTATGTTTTGGCTCTCTTTAGAACAGTGGCTTTAGGTATACCCTAAACTCTCCCTTCATCATGTTGATTATTAGTATTAAAAGTTAAGTCTGATAACTTTAGGCTGAAAAAGCTGAATTTTATACTATGTAGTTATGTTTCAGGGAACAGAAACCCACCTCACATTAGTTTAAGCATTAGCTTTCATAACCCAGTAAGTCCAGGGCTACAACTGGTATTAATTGTGGTGAGAGTTCTCGTGAAAGTCTGGGGACGATTGATCAAGATTTGATTGCATACTTACGCCTGAATTAATCACTTTGGGCAGAGGAATATGGTTCTGTGATTGGCCAGCACAAGCTGTGTGTGTGTTAGAGAGGAATGTTGGTATTTTCACTTAACCCCCAGATTTGCCACAAGAATGAGGGGTATGATAGAGTAAGAAGAAAGGAAGAAAAAATTTACTGAAGACAAAATTATAAAGCAGCACCCTTCGCTATAGATGTACAATGGTTCCTTACTTTGCCTTTGAATATTATGTGGGGAAGTTCATTATATTACAAGTATAGCTAGAATTGAGTTCATTGTTGATCAGCTGTTTACTCCAACTTCTTATATCAGAGTGTTCACATTTTTTCTGTTAATGTTTTAAATAATTTTTCCCAATTTCCTTTTGTTCTCCAGCTTTAAAACAGTAACAGTATTATCCCCAAATGATGAAAAAGCTTAATTAGGACCAGTAAATAAAAAATATCACCAACATTATTACTCATTAGGGAAATGCATATCAAAACCATAATGAGATACCACTTGAACCTAGTAGGATAGGTTTTTTTAGTAATATGAAAACAAACTTAAGTAAACAAAAAGATAGTAACAAATGTTGGTGAGGATGTAGAGAAAGTGCAACCCTCCTACATGGCTGATGGGAATATAAAGTGGTGCATTCCATCTTGGATTGTAGTTTGGCAGTTCTCGAAGTTAGACAGAACATGTGACCCAGCAGTCCCACCCATAGGTATAAACCCAAGAGAATTAAAAATAAGTGTCTGCACAGAAACTTGTACATGAACGTTTATAGTATTATCCATAATAGCCAAGCCAGACAACCCAAATGTCCATCAACTGATGATGGGTAAGCAAAATGTTGGCTATGCATACAATGGAATACTATTCTGCCATAAAAAGGAATGAAGTACTGCTGCATGCTACAACATGATGAACATTGAAAGTATTTTGCTGCCTGAAAGAAGCCAGTCAGAAGAGATCACATATTCTGTAATTTCAATTATGTGAAATATCCGCTATAGGCAAATTCATAGAGACAGAAAGTAGATTAGTAGTTGCCCAGGTCTTGGGGAATGACTCCTAATGGGTATGGACTTTTTATGGTGAAGACAATGATCTGGAATTAGATGGTGGTGATTTATGTGCAACTTTATACTAAAAACCACTGAATTGTACACTTCAAGTGGATGAATTGTATGGTGTGTGAATTATATCTCAATAAAGCTTTATTTTTTTTAAAGAAGTTTTAAGAGAAATAGGGACCGTGACAACTTTTCATTACCTAAGGTCATCGGTCACCTCTTGTTATCTCTTTTTTACTGACTTCTCTGTCTACCCTTCTCTTTATTGGATTCATTTGTTCAGCAAATACTCAGTTTATATGTCTGAGGTTCGGTTGTAAGCAGTGAGGATAGAACAATAAATAACACAGGCTGAATTCTCATAGAGTTTACATTCTAGCAAGTCCAGATCTCTCAGATCCCTGCTCTAAACTGACCCTGTGGGGATATATTCAACCACTGTGAGGTAGTGTTGTGGTAGATTTCTTACCTTTCTTTTCTAAACTCAAATTTACAATGAATAATATACCTCAAACATGAAGGGAAAGGACATCCTAAATGTTTACTGTCCAGTAACTCTTCCCTTGAGATTCGTGGAAAAGCCTGATTTTTTAGAGTGGGAGCGCCTAGGATTACATTTCTTTTTTTTTTTTTTTAAGATTTTTATTTATTTATTTGACAGAGACCAAGCGAGAGAAGGAACACAAGCAGGGGGAGTGGGAGAGGGAGATGCAGGCTTCGCGCTGAGCAGGGAACCTGATGTGGGGCTCGATCCCAGACCCCGGGATCAGGACCTTAGCCAAAGGCAGACGCTTAACAACTGAGCCACCCAGGCACCCCTAGGATTACATTTCATCAGATATATGCCATTAGAAAAGCTTAATAATTTTTTGTAACCTTAATTTCTGTAAAATTAAAATCCTACCTAATCGGTACTTGCTTTGATTAAGCTTTTAAGAATGCAAGGAAAGAGAAGTTTCTTTTAGACAGGGTTGTAAGTATGACATTATTTAGTTAATGTCACTCCATTCTTTCTTTTCTGTTAACTTTCTACTCACTATTAAAATATGAGGCACATCATTATTACCCCATTATTAATCTCCATAGTGATTGCCTTATTTCTGCTATTGCTCTTCTCCAATTCATAAAACAACTAGCATGGGTCTTTTAAAAAATGAAGTCATGCCCCTTCTCTGCTTTAGTAGCTTCCCACCACACTTAGCTTCCAAACTCTTTACTGAGACCTTCAAGGCCTTGCCAGCTTTGGTCCCTATCTATTTCTCCTGCCTCTGTCACTTTATTATCTCCCTTACTTATATTCTCATTTTCTTTTAATTGTTCTAACTCTGACACTTCAGTAGCTCTCTTTTTAGGCCCTTCACATATGCTGTTCTGTCTGAATGCTTTCTCCACCCTTTTTTTTACCTTCATCCCTTTTCCTTCACTGCTTGGTTATTTCTCATCCTTTGAGTCCTCAATGTTACTTACTTAGAGATGCCATCCTCCCACCCCACCCCCCTTGTTGTTTTCATTAAGAACACAGCATAATTTGTTAGCGTATTTACTCAGTGTTAATTTCTCCCGTCAGACTAGAAGCTCCCTGAGAGTACAGACCTCGATCTATTTTGTATACCAGTCTTAATTCTCCTTACCGAGCCTGGCATATCAGTGGCAGGGAATTAAATGAAACTTTAAAAAATGTGTGTGTGCACTCTGATTAGAATTAATGACTAAGGGGCACCTGGTGGCTCAGTCAGTTGGGCATCTGCCTTTGGCTTGGGTCATGATCTCGGGGTCCTGGGATCAGGCCCCACATCCAGCTCTGCTCGGCAGCAAGTCTGCTTCTCCCTCTCCCTCTGTGATCTTTCTCGCTTTTGCTCTTTCTCAAATAAATAAAATCCTTTTTTTTTTTTTAAAGATTTTATTTCTTTGAGAGAGAGAATGAGATAGAGAGAGCATGAGAGGGGGGAGGGTCAGAGGGAGAAGCAGACTCCCTGCCAAGCAGGGAGCCCGATGTGGGACTCGATCCCGTGACTCCAGGATCATGACCTGAGCCGAAGGCAGTCGCTTAACCAACTGAGCCACCCAGGCGCCCTAAATAAAATCTTTTAAAAAAATAGAATTAGTGGGCGCCTGGGTGGCTCAGTCGTTAAGCGTCTGCCTTCGGCTCAGGTCATGATCCCAGGGTCCTGGGATCGAGTCCCACATTGGGCTCCCTGCTCGGCAGGAAGCCTGCTTCTCCCTCTCCCTCTTCCACTCCCCCTGCTTGTGTTCCTGCTCTCGCTGTCTCTCTGTCAAATAAATAAAATCTTTAAAAAAAAAAAAAATAGAATTAGTGACTAAATCAAATTTTTTAAATCCAGGTAATTTTTGTCCTTGGAATGGTAAGGGCATGGTAGTTGTAGAAATTTTTTAGAAAAATGGGAAAATAAAGTAATCCTCTATAATCTTACTACTATTAAATTTTTTAGAATGTTTACTTTTTCTTGTGTACTTTTTTCCAAATATATTTGAACTTAATTTGGGTTCTTATGAGAATAACTCATAGTAGAATACAGCCAACTTTCTCCACCTTGACACTTTTGATACTGGGAGCCAAATAATTTTTTGTTGTGGGGACCATCCTGTGCATTGTAGAATGTTTTAGCAGCATCCCTTGTCTCTGCTATAAGATGCCAGTTGCAGGCTCCCTCCCAGTTGTAAAAACCAAATTGTCTCCAGAAATTGCCAAATGTTCCGAGTGGCAAAAATCACCCCAGACTGAGAACCATTGGAACTTAGTTCAGTAAACTTCCCAGAACACCATTATGTCAGTGGATTCCTGTTGTGTATAAAGTCAGTCAAAATTTTGGTATTTCAGGCTGTCAGTTGAGTTTAGCAGATATTTGAATGTTTGCTGTATAAATGCTAGGGAACAGGGGAACATTAAATATTGACCACATTAATTCTTACCTTTTTAGTTTATTCCCCTTTCTCTATAACTTCATCTTAGACTCCTCCCACTTCAGGCAGGTAAATCCACCTTAACTTTAACACTCAGTTTTGCTTTTCTTTCTTTGTTTTTATGGGTCCCTATTGGAAACACCGTCTCATCTTTCCTTTATCTCGCCATTTCTATTTCCAGGTTGAACTGAAGCTTCAGTTGAATTGGAGGCTTCAGTTCAATATGGACCTTGTCTATTTTGTACACTATTCTTAATTCTCATCACAGAGCCTGGCATTCGAATTTTCCCTCATCAACAGTTTGTATCAATCATTCCTTTACTGAACTCTTAGAGTTGTTATTTATGTACCCATATTTTAGTGTTTCCTCATGTAACATAAATGTTTTTACTTGTCATGTGTTTTGTAGAAAAGAGTATTGCAAAAGGATATGTATACACAAACAAATTGGATAACCTAGATAAAATGGATAAATTCCTAGAAACACACAACCTACCAAGACAGAATCCTGAAGAAACAAAATCTAAACAGATCTATAACTAGTAAAGAGACTGAATCAGTAATCAAAAATCTCCCAACAAAGAAAAGCTCAGGACCAGATGGCTTCACTGGTGAATTCTACCAAACATTTAAAGAGTTAACACCAATCCCCTTTAAACTCTTCCAGAAAACTGAAGACAAGGTCACATCCATTCTGTAAGGCCAGCATTACTCTGGTACCAAAGCCAAAGACACTACAAGAAAACTGCAGACCAATATCCTTGATGAACAATGTTGTAGAAATTTTCAAAATACTAGCAAACTGAATTCAACAACATCTTAAAAAGAATATATACGCTGACCAAGTGGGATTTAATCCTGGAATGTAAGGCATGGTTCAATATATGAAAATCAGTGTACTGTACTAAATTAATGGAATGAAGGGCAAAACTACACATTGATGTCCATGGATGCAGAAAAAGCATTTGACAAAATTCAATGCCCTTTCATGATAAAAACACTCAACAAACTAAGAATAGAAGGAAACAACCTCAATATAATAAAGACCAAATATGAAGCCCCAGCAGATGACACTCAATGGTGAAAGATTGAAAGCTTTTCCTATAAGAGTAAGAAGAAAGAGAAGGATGTCCACTTTGACCAGTACTATTCAACATGGTACTAAAAGTCCTAGCCAGAGCAGTTAGGCAAGAAAAAGAAGTAAAAGGCATCCACATTGGAAAGGAGGAAGTAAAATACTCTGTAGACGGTTTGATCTTATATGTAGAAAACCCTAATGATCCTCCTAAAAAAAAAAATTAGAAGTAATAAATGATTTGGCAGAGTTACAGGATGTAAAATCAGCATTCGCTCATAAGGAACAGTTTGAAAAGGAAATTAAGAAACATTGAGTTACAATATCATCAGAAGGTATAAAATGCTTAGGAATAAACCTAACTAATGAGGTAAAAGACTTTCACACTGAAAACTGCAAAATGTTGCTAAAAGAAATTAAAGAGAGCAAAAATAAATGGAAAGGTATCCCATGTTCATGAGTTGGAAGACCTATTATTAAATGTTAGTACTACCTAAAGTGATCTACAGATTTAATGGGAAAGTCCATATGGAATCTCAGGGGACCCTGAATAACCAAAACAATCCTGAAAAAGAAGAGAAAGTTGGAGGTCTCACACTTCCTAATTTAAAATTTGAAAGTTACAGTAATCAAAGCAGTGTGGTATTGACATAAGCCAAACATTGACCTACAGAATAGAATAGGGAGTCTAGAAATAAACTCTTGCATATATGGTCAAAGATTTTTGACAAGAGTGCCAAGACCATTCAGTGGTAAAGGACAGTCTTTTCAAAAAATGGGGCTGGGAAAATTTGATGGCCACAAGCAAAAGAATGAAATTGGACCCTTACTTAACACCATATACTAAAAATTAACTCAAAATGGATCAAGGACCTAAATGTAAGACCTAAAACAAAACTCTTAGGAGAAGGAATAGGACAGAAACTTCATGACATTAGATTGGGCAGTGATTTCTTGGATATGACACTGAAGATGTGTGTGTATGTGTGTGTATATGTATATATATATACACATATACATCTTGTACAAGACAGACAAATATAAAAAACTGGAAATTGAACTTTTTCTGTTCTTACATTTATTTTCTAACTTTTCCAAAGAGATATGTATAACTTCTGAATTTAATACATTTCTCTGTTGTTCAAATATTTGGTAGTGAAACTCCACTGTAATCCCATTCCTTGGAGTTAACAACTGGTTTTTTTTGCCTTAAGGTTTTATTTATTTATTTGAGAGAGAGCGAGCGTGCACACAGCAGGTGGAGGGGCAGAGGGAGAGGGAGAAGCAAACTCCTACTGAGCAGGGGAGCCTGATGCAGGGCTCGATCCCAGGACCCTGAGATTATGACCTTAAGCCAAAGGCAGACACAACCAATTGAACCACCCAGGTGCCCCTGGAGTTGACAGTTGTTAACGATTTCTTATATTTTTTGTGATTTTTAAATTATATTTATGTACTAATTGTTTCAGTGCTTATAATTTAGATGAGGATCATTTTAAAGTGGTAGTATGTTTAGTAGAATTATTTTGAACTGTTCAGTAACTTGCCACGGTTAAATTTGGCCTCCTGTTTAATTTACCTTCAGACTTACCTTATACTCTGTCTTGAGTAATCTTTTTACTTGTTAGAGGTAAGAATTTGATTCTGCTTATGAAGACTTGCCCATCCCTAGTAGTGCATATGGATCTTTACTACTACTATTAATAAATACCATCTTGAGAAATCATCAGTTTGAGTAAGCATTTAAAATTTCCCTTTTATTGTCATAAATGGGAAATGTCATAAACAAAGTTGGAATTTATTTGCTAATTGCATACAGTTTGCCAGCATACATGATATTTGGCAAACACATGAATAAGCACTGTGATGGCTGCTTCAAGTGGAAATGAAAGGAGGGAAAGGTGGAAAGGAATGGGAAAACAGGCTTTTTTTTTTTTTTTAAAGACTATTTACTTGAGAGAGAGAGTGAGCAAGCGTGCAAGTGGGGGGAGGGACAGAAGGAGAGGGAGAGAGAGAATCTCAAGCAGACTCCCCACGGGCATGGAGCCTGGACTCGGGGCTCAATTCCACGACCCTGAGATCGTGACCTGAGCCACCCAGACACCCTAAAACAGACTTTTGTAGTTACACACTTTTAGCATTTTTATTGGTTTACCATGTTTATTGGCTTGAACCAATTATTGTACCTACCAGGTATGTTTAAAATGTGATGATCATTTGGGTTGAAAAACACCAGTAATTCAACTTTTCTCTGAGCTGTTCTGTAGATTAGCTTTATATGATTGATTATGATCTGATTGATTGATATGGCTCCTTGCCTACCTTTCTATTCCTTCTGACCTTCAACGGATCCTGCATGCACCATCTTTTATAATCCCCTCTTTTTGTATATGCTACATTTTCTACTTGGAGTGCCTGTTTCTAGATGAGTTTTCATTTATTCTTAAAGATCCAGCTTATATTTCATTTTTACTTACTGTAGTCTTTCTACCGTCAAGAGGAGTATATACATGTTATAACACATTAGATGAGTAAAATCAAGTAATGTGTTATAAATGGTGTTTGGCACCAAATGTTTGCTAAATGTTAGGCTTTATTACTATTTTATTATATTTCTCTGTCATAAATATTACCTCCTCAAAGCCACGGATATGCTATGTCTGGTCCACCTTTGTATTTCTAGTGTTTGACAAATAGGTGATTAATATTTGATTGAGTAAATGCTTCCCAGCCAGCTCTAAATAATAATACAGTAGTAAACCATGTTGTGGGGAGGGGAAGGTTATGTATATTTCTGTATATATATAACTGTTTAAAAATTATTTTCTTGAGATAAAATTTATCTTGCATAAAACCCTCTTAAAGTGTACAATTCAATGATTTTTAGTAAATTTTCAGAGTTATGCAACCATTGCCACAATCCAGTTTTAGAATATATCCCATCATCCCAAAGAATATCTCATGCCTGATTAGTCTTTTAAAGTTTTTTTTCTTTTTTCTTTTTTTTTTTTTTTCTTTTGGTGCTGTTACCTAAATATTAACATTCCTAGGGGATGGAAATAGGCCGTATGAAATAAAATCAAAGTATTACATTCCTTATCTTCTGTATGACTAACATTTGAAATTTTCTCTAGTGAGATTGAGTCAGCCAAACCCTCATATTTTACTCAAAAAATTTTAAAATATTTAAATTTCATACAGTATGTTATTACATCATCATAACTTAAACTAGTAGTTTTTAGAGTTATGGAGAAAAGCTATACATTGGTAAAAAGTGATTTAGAAATTAAGTAGCCACTAGTTAGAAAATAAGTAGCCATAAATTGGAAAAGGAAGGACTGAACCCTGTCCTCAGTAAAGTGTTTAATCCCTAGAATTTAGGATAGTGATAGACACAGTAATTATTTGTTAAATTAAAAAACTGTATTGTGTTCTGTAAGATTCACTTGTTTTGAGTTTTTTGATAATTTCTTGTCCCCTTTTGGCTGAATTTAGGATTTTGTATCTGTATTTATTATAAGCAAAGAAATAGAAAAATACTGGATGATCTGCCTAAACTCTACCCCTTACTCAGTCTCTTTCTCTGCCTCTCTCCCCATCCCCCCATTTACAGCCTTTGTCCTTTAGATAGCTCTTTGGCCTATAAATAAGTCTTTGGCCAGTTTGGCAGCCTTTTGGAATTCTAATTGACAGCTCACTGCATCAGTGTAAGTCATGTGAATTCATAACTATTATATTTGCATGTAGTATATAAAAACTCTGCTCTTTAAGATGAGTAAAAACTTAGAAAAATAAGCCTTATATACCCCTTTCATGGGACCCCAGAGAAATAAAAGTCCTCTATTTGAGTTGGACTTGTGACTTGGTAAATGTCTAAATATCTAATACCACTTTTAAGACTTGCTCTTTTGCAATAAAAAACATGGGTAAATGCTGCCAGGCTGGTGCAGAGGATGTCTTTCTGCTAGTTCATTCAGTCTTCTCTTTACCTTGAAGGTAATAGCTTTTCCTCAAGAGAAGAAAATTCTTTACTTGCTTTCTTGCTCTGTAATAAAGAGATTGTCAAATCTCTTACTTTGCAAATAAATTTCTGTGGGTAGGAATAGCCCAAGGCTTATGTTACTACTACAATGTTAAATTGGTTTGATAAATCCTTTATTAATAGTTCCAGATTATCAGAAACTCCAAATTTAGTAAGATATACTGTAATGGGAAAAAATTCTTTGGGTGTAAATAAAATATTTATGTAAATGTACATATTTAATATTTAATATTTTATTTATGTAACATTTTACTTTAAAAGAAGTTAAAACCCATTATAACTTAATTCCGCTTCTTTAGGTGGAATAGTTACTAATAAAAACTTTTTTTTGACTACAGATACCTGTCCCTCAGAAGTCTACCTTTTATTGAACAATCTTTTAAGTAGTACATTTTACAAGTTGTATTTTCTGTGTTTGAGACATAGGACACAGTTTTTTGTTGTTGGCTACTAAAGTTGTTTAGTGTTTTTGTATTGTGATACAGTGCAAAACCCACTGTCTTGATAATAGTACTTTTTCTTTAGTATGAACCATAGGCTATAAGATTGGCTTGAACTTTTAAGACTTGGGGGAGATAATATGGCTTACTGGTTAATTGGCTTTGTAGACCATCTGAATTCTGATCCTCGCTCTCCCACTTCTAGCACTGTGGTCTTGGCCAGATAATTTAACTTCTCTAGTCCTCAGTTTCCTTATTTATAAAAAAAAGAAACTTTTTTTTTTTTTAAAGATTTTTTATTTATTTATTTGAGACAGAGAGAATGAGAGACAGAGAGCATGAGAGGGAAGAGGGTCAGAGGGAGAAGCAGACTCCCTGCCGAGCAGGGAGCCCGATGCGGGACTCGATCCTGGGACTCCAGGATCATGACCTGAGCCGAAGGCAGTCGCTTAACCAACTGAGCCACCCAGGCGCCCAAAAAAAGAAACTTTTTTTTTAACCTTTTAAGGCTATAATAGTTAAAGGATAGTGAATGTTGAAACTTGTATTATAGTAGTTGGCTAAGTATTTTTATTCATTTTGCAGCCTATCTTATTTGTATTTTTTTATTGAGTCTTCTTTTTTTTTTAAGGGCAAAAGATTCAAAAAGACTTTATGAAAGAAAATGTAAGAGAAAAATACATGAGGGGCACCTGGGTGGCTCAGTAGGTTGAGTGCCCAACTCTTGATCTTGGCTCAGGTTTTGATCTCAGGGTTGAGGGTTCAAGCCCTGCGTTTGGCTCCATGCCGAAGCCTACGTAAAATAAATAAATAATGAAAAAAACACATGAAAAGTTGTTCAATATCATTAATCATTAGAGAAATGAAAAATCACTACATATCTATTAAAATGGCTACATGAGGGGAGCCTGGGTGGCTCAGTCGTTAAGCGTCTGCCTTCGGCTCAGGTCATGATCCCAGGATTCTGGGATCGAGTCCCACATCGGGCTCCCTGCTCGGCGGGAGGCCTGCTTCTCCCTCTGCCACTCCCCCTGCTTGTGTTCCCTCTCTCGCTGTGTCTCTCTCTGTCAAATAAATAAAATCTTTAAAAAAATAAAATAAATAAAATAAAATGGCTACATGAAAAAGATTGACCATTTCAAATGTTGATAAGAATGTGAAGGACTAGAACTCTCGTGTACTGTTATCGGGATGGACAAATATACAACCAATTTGGAAAACAGTTTGCAGGGGTTTTGGGTTTTGTTTATTTTTTTTATTCAGATACAATTAACATACAATGTTTTATTAGCTTCAAGTGTACAATATAATGATTCAACAATTCTATACACTTTCAGTGCTCATCATGATAAGTGTACTCTTAATCCCCTTCACCTGTTTCACCCATCCCTCACCCAACTCCCTCTGGCCACCAGCAGTTCGTTTTCTGTATTTTTTTGTCTCTTTGTTCTTTTGTTTCTTAAATTCCACATATGCGTGAAATCATGGTATTTGTCTTTCTCTGACTTACTTCACTTAGCATTATACTCTCTAGCTTCATCCATGTCATTGCAAATAGCAAGATTTCATTCTTTTCTTAGGGCCTAATAATATTTCATTGTGTGTTGTGTGTGT
Source organism: Leptonychotes weddellii (assembly GCF_054177405.1). Taxonomy (NCBI): domain Eukaryota; kingdom Metazoa; phylum Chordata; class Mammalia; order Carnivora; family Phocidae; genus Leptonychotes; species Leptonychotes weddellii. The sequence goes on along the minus strand of NC_138369.1, from coordinate 99,600,023 downwards.
ATATACACGTATATATACATATACGTATATATACACACAGTACATCTTTATTTATTGATGGGCGCTTGGGAAGTTTTCATAATTTGGCTGTTGGAAAGTAATGCTCCAGTAAACATAGGGGTGCCTGGATCCCTTTGAATTAGTGTTTTGTATTTTGGGGGGTAATTATCCAGTAGTGGAATTCCTGGATTGTATGATATTGCCATCTTTAGGTTTTCGAGGAACCTCCATACTGTTTTCTGCAGTGGCTTCACCAGTTTGCATGTCTACCAACAGTACACATGGGTCCCCTTCTTCCACATCCTCACCAACACTTCTTATTTCTTGTGGTTTCAATTTTAGCCATTCTGACAGGTGTAAAGTGGTATCTCATTGTGGTTTTAATTTTCATTTCCTTGATGATTAGTGATGTTGAGCATCTTTTCGAGTGTCTGTTGGCCATCTGGATGTCTTTGGAAAAATGTTCATTCAGTTCCCCTGCCCATTTTTTAATTGGATTATTTGTTCTTTTTTGGTGTGGAGTTGTAGATTATGTTTTTTATATATTTTGGATATTAACCCCTTATCGGATATGTCATTATATCTTCTCCTGTTCAGTAGGTTGCCTTTTTGTTTTGTTGATGATTGCCTTTGCTGCAAAAACTTTTTATTTTGGTGTAGTCCCAATAGTTTAATTTTGCTTTTGCTTCCCATGCCTGAGGGGACACATCTAGTAAAATGTTTCTATGGTTGATGTCAAAGAAATTACTGCCTATGTTTTCTTTCTGGAGTTTTATGGTTTCAGATCTCACATTTAGGTCTTTAACCCATTTTGAGTTTATTTTTGTTTATGGTGTAAGAAAGTGATCCAGTTTCATTCTTTGGGTATTTTTAAAATATGTATCTACCAAAACTCAAATGATCATCAAAAGTTCACTTAAACAGAGATTGAATAAATTGGTTTGGTCAAAAATTGAGGTAAAGATTTCTGGACATATGAGATTACCCAGTACGTTTTAGTTTTAAGAAGGAATAATATTTATTATGTTATTCCTTATATATTGAATATATGTTCTAGTGGGGAGAGGGTAACAATAAAGTTTTATATAGCATATTAGCATGTGATAAGTGGTATGGAGAAAAATAAGGCAGAGAAGAGGAGTAGAGAGTACCCTGTGGGAGAGTTTCTAGATGGTTAGGAAGGAAAAGACCTTACCATGGAGATGACATTTGAAAGATGAGAGTGAGCACTGCAGATAGTGAGGGAAGAGCATTACAGCCTGAGGAATTAGCAGTAGCAGTAATAATAATAGCTAACACATATACTGTTATGTGCCAGGAGCTATTTAACTCCTTTACATATATTAACTTACTTAATCTTTATAGTATCCTATGAAATAGGTATTTTTACTGTCCTCATTTTATAGATGACAAAACTGAGGCATTGAGAGCTAGTAAGTAGTATGCCTGAAAATTGAACCCAAGCAGTTTGGCTCTGGAGTCCATCCTTAGGAGTTGCTGTATAGTGTATTAGTGAAGGCCTTGAAGAGAGAGAATTTCCAGTGTGTTAGAGGAATAGTAAAGTTAGTGCAGATACAGCAGAGTGAATCAAGAGAATGATAGGAGCTGAGGTCTGAACCGTGGTAATTGGAGAAGGGATAACGTAGGAAGATTTGAGTGGACTTAAACCACTTTAATGACTGGGCTTTACTCCAAAGTGGAGAGCCTTTGATGGTTTTGAACAGGCGAGTAACATGATCTGACAGACTTCTTAAAAAGGGGTTCTTTACTGAGTCCTTCTTCAGAGTCTGGGTACAATTCAAGAGGACCTGGAGAATTAGAAAAAATTACATCTTTATTTTCACTAACTTCTAACAGTGTTTCCTTCATTTAATAATGTAGCCAGTAAACCTCAGTAGTTATTAAAGTTACCTGTGACTTTTTGTCACCACCAGTAGAAAATTATTGTTGCAGGATATCTTGAAATATCATTTAAGGTCAACATTACTTTGAAATTATGGTAGTTATTAGACTCACTCACTGTTAGATCCCACTTAATGTGATAATGAAGCACATATATTATAGTTTGTTTTTTCATATATATATATTTTTGACAACTGTAGATCAGTATAATTGTTTTTCTTTGTAATCTTATGTATTTCTTATCTCTATTTAAAAACTATATGGGGGCGCCTGGGTGACTCGGTTTAAGCAACTGACTCTTGATTTCAGATATGTTGTGGGATTGAGCCCTCTGTTGGGCTCTGCGCTCAGCGTGGAGTCTTCCGGAGATTCTTTCTCTCCCTCCGCCCCTCCTTCTATTCATGCTCTCTCTCAATAAATAAGTAAATCTTTAAAAAAATAAAAACACTATGTGGAAGGTGTTCATTGATTTCACCAGATTGTCAAAAGAGACTATAGCACTCAAAAAATAAGATTCCCTGTGAGGATTGCTTTGGTTATTGTGATAAGAACGAACTACAGAGAAGGAGGGCAAGAGCAGAAAGAGGGGTACAAGTTAAGAGCCTTTTGCAGTAATCTAGGTGAGAGTTAATGGTGAGCTGGACCAGAGTAGTGACAGAGAAGGTAGTGATATGTAGTTGGATTTCAGATAAGTTTTGAAGGTTGAACCAGTAGGAGGATTTGGTACGATCGAATGTGTAACGTGAGAGAAAAAGAAGAATCAAGGATGGCTCTAAAGTTTTTGGTCTGTGCCTAGGATAGAGCTGCCATTTGCTGAAAATTCCTTTGAAATTATCAGTAGATCTATAATGCTGGATATGTCATAAATTTTTTGTGTGTGTTTTTTTTAAAGATTTATTTATTGGGGTGCCTGGGTGGCTCAGTCGTTAAGCATCTGCCTTCGGCTCAGGTCATGATCCCAGGGTCCTGGGATTGAGCCCCGCATCGGGCTCCCTGCCCGGCGGGAAGCCTGCTTCTCCCTCTGCCTCTCCCCCTGCTTGTGTTCCCTCTCTCGCTGTCTCTCTCTCTGTCAAATAAATTTAAAAAATCTTTAAAAAAAATGAAGATTTATTTATTTAAGAGAGCACACGAGCTGGGGGAGAGGGAGAGAATCTCAAGTAAACTCCCCACTGAGTGCAGAGCCTATCACAGGGCTTGATCTCATGACTTTGAGATCAAGAGTCCAGACACTGAACTGACTAAGCCACCCAAGTGCCCCATCATAAATTTTTTAAACAGTAACATAAGGCTTATAAAAATAAAGATACAAAGAATAAAAGAACTCCTGGTCTCACCTCCCATACGAATCATGCGAGATGAGATAGAGTTATGTATATTTGTTAAAAATTAAAAGTTTGGTTTTGGATATAAGTTTGAGATCTTTAGTTAGACATATGAGTATTCCTTTGTGACTTGCTATTTCTACATATGCCCAGGCATATGCAATCACTAGAAAGAATGAGGAGAACTTACACATAGAGCTTAAACTTGTATTGTTTCTGAAATTTTGAATGTGTTACAGTAAGCATGTATCCATGTGTTAGGTAAGTTTAAAATGAGAAAACACATGTTAAAAAATAAGAGAATGGTTACAGGATGTGATAGAAAAATTTTGTGGTCATTAGAAATAATGAAAAAGATCTACTGTATTATACCACCATGGAAGGGCTTTAAAAATCTATAAAGTAAGTAAACAAAAATAAGGTAAAGACAGAATAAGTAGATAAGTGTGTCAGAAACACAGTAAAATCTAACAGTGTGTATTTAGAGAAAGAGACTGGATGGATAGGATGAATGGATGGGAAGACACCTTCCCCTCCTTTTAAGCAGTTGAATTTACTGGCCTTGTACATGTATTACTTCTTTAAGTAATGATTCATATGGGAGGTGAGCTTATGAGTTGGTTCTTTTATTCTTTGTATCTTTGTATTCTTATAAATGTTAGTTTTAAAAATTTTATCTAATGTAGAAAATCATATCTATAATATCTTTATTATGAGTAAAATATGACTATTTACATATGACTAGAAGAAAAGATTATGGGATATACATTAAAATGTTAATAGTCGTTTTCTTGGGTGATGGAAATTGAGGTGATTTTTTAAAAATATTTTTCTTTAATTTCTTGTAGACTATGAGAAGACAACGAAATGAAGTTGTAGTTGAATTAAGGAAGGTGAGTCTGCGTAATATTGAGTACTTCCAAGCATAATTCTAACAACATTACAGCATATATAGAAGATACTAAATGTATATTAATCCCAAGTGCCTACCATTTCTTTTTCTTTTGAAAACTGAAGGGTTTTGACTAAACTTACGCGGGCTATTGAAGTTGGCAAGATACAACTTGACCACTCTCCAGAAATGGAGATAAACGAGTTATATGGTGTTTTTCTTCTTTAATAATTTATATAAAGTGAAAGTCTTCTCTATACAGTTATACTAAATAGTTCTGCTATTTACAGGTGTAGTTATACCCTGAAAAGAACTTGTTCTACTTATAAATTTCATCAACTTTTCAAGTATTAAAATTGGTTATCTTTCATGTGTGTAAAAAAAAAAAAAGTTATAGTTGGGATTATCTCTTTAAATTTGTTCCACACATTTTAAGTGAATTTTAAGTGACCGTTGATTTTTGTCTGATTTTGAATTGCCCAACTTTTGCTTTGACTTTGTTTTTAGGTGATAAAGAGAAGCTCCCAGATGATGTATAAAATGGTTTAGTACTTTTAAACAAATATATATGTTTGGTTCTGGCTTAAACTGTACACTGTCTTTTTTAATCAAAAATTTTTTTTTTTTTTTTAGTTTGCTTTTACATAGTTCACGGTTCATTAAAAATGTAATATTTGGGGCTTGGGGCTCAAATTAATGTTGCTTAAGTGTTTGAATCACAATTTGGTTTAATTTTCTGCATTTGCATTTTACTTTTAAAAGGCACTTCCCATTTCAGTTTGTAGGCACAGGATTGCCTATCCTTTGTATGAAAGTATTTAGCTTTTTTTAATAAAAGTTCTTTTTTTGATATATATATATTTTTAAGAATAAAAGAGATGAGCATCTCTTAAAGAGAAGGAATGTACCACATGAAGATATCTGTGAAGATTCTGATATAGATGGCGATTATAGAGTGGTAAGTTATTGTTATTCTTTTAACTTAAAAACTACCAGTGAAAAATTTTACATAAATATAGAATTTTAAAGTGACTTTTTAACTTAGTTTTCTCTTTAATTTTTTTCACAGCAAAATACCTCTCTAGAAGCTATTGTTCAAGTAAGTTGAGTTTTTTTGCCCCCTCTTCATTTGTATTTCTAATTATTATATATCTATATCAAAAATTGTTTTAATTTTTTATAGAATGCTTCAAGTGATAACCAAGGAATTCAATTAAGTGCAGTTCAAGCTGCTAGGTAAGTTAAATTTTGAGGACATATTTAAATTTTATAACTTACCCAGGAGTTCTGTTTGAGTTTTCACTGTATAGTAGTACTGTCACTCATATTAACTTTGATGACAAACAATAAAGAACAGTCCATAGACCATCTACATTTACTTCAAAATTTTTTCTCTGATCTAGAGTATTAAAATTGGTAGCAGTTTTCTAAACTCACAAACTTAAGTTTCAACTTGCATAGCATGTACAGATGCTAGGGAAGAGTTGTTTTGACAGGTTATTGCTATCAATTAATAGAAAAACATTATTTATAAAATTCACTTTTTATTAACAGGTTTAATTTTATAAAAAGATTTTTTTTATCTCCTTCCCAGGTAGCTAATTCTTTTCACAATCTCTATTTTAATTAAATCATAAATTGATTTATAAGCTTACTGTCACGGTGTACAGGCAAGTAGACATTAAGATTTAGGGCTATAAAGTTTCCCAGTGTACTTTCAGGTAGGAATATTAAGTTAGTTTGCATATTTCTGCTGTGAAATCTATGTTCTCAAGGTGTATGCTCCTATATTTTCAGGGGGGAACCAGAGAAACTTTGACACCTTATTAAGGCATGGTTGTCTCATAGTATAATACAGTCTTTGTTTTCTGTATTTATAAATATAAGAATAATGCTCTGTGTTATTAGTAGGACAGAGACACTTAAGTAACTGATCCTATTCATAGAATTTCATAGTGGGAGAAGATTACACTGGTCCATCCAATATCTTAGCTAGTATACGAATCTTTTATAAAAAAAATGTATTAGAGTTTTCCTACTTTCTGTATTCATTTTAAATAACCTAGAACAGATAGGAAAATTACAGAATTAGCAGTGTTGCCTACCATAGGTAAAAGAACTTCTTAGAGAGGACTTGGTTATGTAGGAAGAAAATCACAGAAGTATTCACATCTTAAAATGGCAAATTAATGTTTATAGATAGAATGATTAAGAAATTGATACATTATGCTCACCATTTTCAGAGTTGATTATTTGAGTTTTGGAGCAGCTTTTCTCAACAGTTCTAAATAAAGCCTTAAGGCCCTTAAGGCCGATATTCTCGAATTATGGTCTTTGGATGTCTAGGAGATCCTGAGACAACTTTATGAGTATACAAGATCAAATCCATTTTCACAATAATACTAAGACTTTGTTTGCCTTTTTCTAATGTGTTAACAATTTACACTGATGTTGGAAAAGCAACTGTGACTAAAACTTGATGGTACCTTAGTGCAAATCAGTTAGACAGTGGCACCAAACTGGTTCTATGTTATATTTTGTAGATATATGCACCATTGTGCACTCAGAAGAAAGAAGGCCATTTCTAAATCTTTAAGAATGTCCTCAATGTAGTAGAAAAAAGTTCTTTTATTAAGTCTGGAACCTAGATTAAGAAAGACTGGGCTGTTTCCTACTTTGTGCTAAGAATTGTGGCATGTGCTATGGGAAATACTGTGAAAAAGTATGTGGTATAATTCTTGCTATGTAAGAACTTTCGAACCTAATTGAGAAGGCAAAGGTATATTAAAAATAGGGTGATAACAGCAAATGTAAGCATATGCTGTGGAAATGTTCTTGGAATTCAGAGAGGATATTGTGAAAATTTACAAACTGAAATGGACTTTGAATAGATAGAGCTTGAATAGACAGAAAACAGGGCATTCCAAGTGTGGGGAATAGGATGTGAAGAGCCTGGAAATGAGATTGAATGGTAAGACAGACAACTGATCTATTGTTGAATTACAGAGAGTAAGATTAGTTAGTTAGGTAAGATGGAGCCAACCTGTGGAGGACAAAGAGGTTACATTCATTGGGTAGTAAATATGCAGCCATTCCTTGGTTTATATAGGAGAATGATCTGATTAAGCTTTCATAAATATTGCTGTGCAGGGTATTCAAATGGGTGAGGACTTGTGTAAGCTCTATGTCAAATACGAATTTGAATTTAATTATAATATATATCATTAAATTTCACAAGAGTATGTATATCTCTTATAGGAAGCTTTTGTCCAGTGATCGAAATCCACCAATTGATGACTTAATAAAATCTGGAATATTGCCTATTTTAGTTCACTGTCTTGAAAGAGATGACAAGTAAGTACATTATTTTAAGAGGTAATTTAGAATGTATCCTTTGCAGAAGACAAGATTTTGTAGTAGTTTGGTCTTTAAAGAAAAAAGGAAAAGACTATAAGAGTTGAAAAGCCAGTGATAAACATTGCAGGGTGTGTTTACACCAAGAGGTGAACATAAAGGCCAAAGAGGAACTTGAGAACGATACATTGAACTTTTTTTTTAAAGATTTTATTTATTTATTTGACAGAGAGAGAGAGACACAGCGAGAGAGGGAACACAAGCAGGGGGAGGGGGAGAGGGAGAAGCAGGCTTCCCGCTGAGCAGGGAGCCCAATGTGGGGCTCGATCCCAGGACCCTGGGATCATGACCTGAGCCGAAGGCAGACGCTTAATGACTGAGCCACCCACGCACCCCAAGAATGATACATTGAACTTTTAAGCTTTGAAAATTGGCAAAAACTAGTTTGGCTGATAAGTACTTGAGAAAACTATTTGGGTAGTCATATGCAGGTATCTAAATAAAGAGTTTTTGGGGCGCCTGGATGGCTCAGTTGGTTAAGCATCTGCCTTCAGCTCAGGTCATGATCCCTGGGTCCTGGGATCAAGCTCCCTGCTTAGCAGGGAGCCTACTTCTCCCTCTCCTTCTGCCCCTCCTCCCCACCCCCATCCTGTTCGTGTTCTTGTGCACTCTCTCTCTCTCAAATGAAGAAATAAAATCTTAATTTAAAAAAAAAAAAGTTTTTACTAAAAATAGGTGGGACACCTGAGGAAATTGTATGCTTTTTATACTGAGGATCTGTAAATAGTCACTGGAGGTTTAAAAAAAGTGCTGGATGCATAGATAGATACCTTTGAAACAAAATATTTAATACTTTAAAAAATGCTTGAGGGGAGAAATGGTTGGTAGATACTAGATTTGGGCCAGTGTAAAAATCCTTACTGTTTAACATTATTTGTTCTCTGTAGTCCTTCTTTACAGTTTGAAGCTGCATGGGCTCTGACAAACATTGCATCTGGAACCTCGGAACAGACTCAAGCAGTAGTTCAGTCCAGTAAGTTGGTGATTTAACAGATAAAAAAAAGTAAAAAAAAAAAAAAATAGTGATTCTCTTAAAAGAATAAAGCTATTTATATTATAAAATAATAGCTACCTAATTACAGGGTAGTTGAAATAGGCCAACCTAAGTATGTTATTTTGATCATGTTGTTCCAGTGACTGACATTTTCTATTTTCAAAAATTCATTTGATGCTAAATCTGAGAACATTTCCTAATTATAGTAGCAGATTACATTATTGTAGTTACACTTTATTTATAGGACATCATAGAAATAAAGGTGTTTTTCCCATTGCCATACTACTTCTTGGCTTCTCTTAATGAGATTTTCATCATATGCTTTAGAGAAATCTTTTATAAAGTAGTCCTGTTGAAAAATGGCTTGAAATTTTTTCATTGTTATTATAATAGGATTGTTTTTCTTTTTATGTTCGAAGAGATGTAAGTGAGAAATTATTATTGGAAGTAATAACCTGTGTATTGTTTTCATGAATACTGTTTAATTCTTCTATCAAAGAAATTAATAATTTTAAAGAAGGTACTTTTAAAGTGCTCTTCACACACGTATAAGCAATATACTTGTGTAAGCTTGTTAAAATCTTAAGCATTAATTTCTATATGATTTTAAAGGGGAACAAAGGTGTTATCCAAGTAAACATTTAATTATGTAGACATTTCTGTTGTAATATTATATAGAATATTAATGCTACCTTAAGTCATGATAAAACTGGCTTAATTTGGGGTTTAAATGGGTTTTGTTTTGGCTTTTTGGTTTTATTTTGTATAATTGATTATTTAGTAAATTTTATAATCTCAAGACAATGTTTTAAGCTCTCACTCTTTTTCCTTTCTGTTTTATGTGGCTTTTTCAAGAGTAGAAGGAGCCTTAGAATTTGTTTTAACACTGCCAATCTGTCTTGTTTTTGAGTAAAGCATGATTGATCTACATGTACTCAAATAGCATTTTTCAAAGTAATATCAGAAGAAAGAAAAAATAGAAGAATCATTTGTTCAGTGTAGTAGTATTCTGTTCAGATACAGATCTTTCTCTGTGTTTCCCATCCTTGTTATAAAGCAAGGATGTTGTAAAGCAACAGAACCACTTTCTGATTCAGAAGGTCTCATGTGGTACAGGAATCACTGGCCTGACTAAAGATCCATGTGATGTTAAATTTTTTTAATTGAGGTGTAACTGACATATATAGCATTAAATTAGTTTTAGACTTATGACATAATGACTTGAAGTGTATACACCAAGACATGATCACAGTAAGTCTAGTTTCTCCTATCATCATATTAAATTACATAATATACAGTACAGTATTACTGACTACAGTCACCATGCTATTCATTTCATTCCCATGACTTGTTTTATGATTGGATGTTTGTACATCATGACCCCCTTCTATTTCACCCACCTCGCAAAAGCCCTCCCCTCTGTCAACCATGAATCTGTTCTCTGCATCTATGAATTTTTGTTTTGTTTGTTCATTTGTTTTGTTTTTTAGATTCCACTTATTAGTGAAATCATACATTATTTGTCTTTCTCTTTTCTGACTTATTTCACTTAGTACCTCAGGGTCCATTGATGTCCTAATTAAGTATTTCATTTTTTGGTAATGAATGAGAAGTATTCCATTGTGTCTGTGTACATATGTACACACATCCATCCATCCATCATTGGACACTTTGGTTGTTTCTATATATTGGCTATTGTTAATAATCTGGTAATGAACATAGGGGTGCATATATCCTCAGAGGTTCTAAGTGGTTTCACCATAAGCATATTTGCTGAAAGCATTTTTCCTCACATAACTAATTGGCCATAAGGCAATTTTGCCATAAAAGATATAAGAATAACTGGTTGACGGTTTGATTTGATGGTTTCTTGGTTTCATCAGCTAGCTGACAGTTTGCTTTCATGTCTGCATTGACACACTGCTCCTATTTTTATATTAAATAAATCTTAGCCCTTGTAATAGTCTGTACAGTGGCATAGAGTTTTGAACGCACACTTCTCATAGAACTTTGGAACATCTGTCAATAGACATGTGGTAATATGCTGAGAACAGAGAACAGTGTAGAAGACTTTCACAGTGCAATACAAAGCTGTTACAAATATGCATCCTTGTATTTAGAAACTGATATCTCTCTTAAGGAAGAAAGAAATTTTAGCAAAAAATGAAAACATGTGATGCCAGATGAAGAGATGAATCAACAAGCAAAAAATTATATATATATAATGTTATAAAAGGAAAACTTTGAGGACAAGTGCTTAGGTACAGTCTGCAAAATAAAAATCAATTATTTGCATAGAATTGCATGAATCTACATACATTTTAAATGTATTCACATGTTCTGTATTTTGCAATAGTCTTGTTAATTTTGTTAATGCATTTTTCATGTTTCATTATGTCCTTTTTAATGGATGTCTCTCTTTTATTTTTGTGATTTTATCTTTTATGGCATAATTGCCATACGGCAAATTAGGTATAGGGTGAAAATGTTTGCAGCAAAGATGCTTATGGTGAAAATACTGTGAACTATTCTTAAATTTGTTTTCATTTGCTTCAGATAAATACCCAGAAGTGGAATTGCTGGATCCTACATTTTTAGTTTCTGTATTAGTTTCTTCTATTTTTAGTTTTTTTATTAGCCTCCATATTATTTTCCATAGTGGCTGCACCAATTTATATGCCCACTGGCGGTGCACGAGGGTACCCTTTTTTTTCCACATCCTGTCCAACACTTGTTATTTCTTGTCTTTTTGATTCTAGCCATTCTGACTGGTGTGAGGTGGTATCTCATTATGGTTTTGATTTGCATTTCCCTGATGATTAGTGATGTTGAGCATCTTTTCCTATGTCTTTTGGTCATCTGTATGCCAGTGCTTTCAGCACTTTGAATATATCATACCATTCCTTTCTGGCCTGCAAACTTTATTCTGAAAAATCTCTGATAGTCTTATGGGGCTTTTCTTGTACGCAACAAGTTGTTGTTCTATTGCCACTTTTAAGATACTCTCTTTATCTTTAACTCTTGACATTTTAATTACAATATATCTTGGTGTGGCTCTTTTTGGGTTCATTGTATTTGGAACTTTCCTGGCTTCCCAGATCTGGGTATCTCTTTCCTTCCCCAAGTTGAGATCGTTTTTAGCCATTATTTCTTCAGACAAGTTTTCTGTATCTTTCTCTAGACTCTCTTCTCCTTCTGGGACCCCATTATGGGAATGTTGTTCTACTTGATGTTGTCCTGGAGATCCCTTAAGCTATCTTCACTTTTTAAAATTCTTTTTTGTTTTGCTGCTCTGTTTAGGTGAGTTCCACTGCCCTGTCTTCCAGGTCACTGATCCTTTCTTCTGCTTTATCCTTATCTGTTGTTGAATGCCTCTACTGTATCTTTCAGTTCAGTTATTGTGTTCTTCAGCTCTGTGACTTTTGTTTGGTACTTTCTTATATTTTCTATCTGTTGAAATTTTTTCTGTGTTCATCCATTTTCTCCCGAGATTGGGGAGCATCTTTATGACCATTTTTTTGAACTCCTTATCAGGTAAATTAGCTCCATTTCAGTAAAGTTTTTTTCTGGGGTTTTATTTTGTTCTATTCTTCAGTTTATTATTTAACTTGACTTTCTGTGTTTGTTTTTATGTATTAGGTGAAACAGCTACCTCTCTCAGTCTTGAAGGAATGATCATAGGAAGACAGCATGTGTTTCAGTCAGCTGTCTGTGCTATACTTTGGGGATGGTAGCCTGCCACAGATTGTTTCACTCCTGTGGAGCGCAGAAATGCAAAAGACCCCCCTGCCCCCAGCCACCAGTGCCAAGCATTCAAGGGGTGTCCTTTATGTGGACTTTGTGCTCCTGCCAGTTTTGGCAGGACCACAGGGGCCTGCCAGGCCAGGATGAGCCATCCCACTGGGTTTGGTGGGGTGGAGCTGTAGCAGTGCTCTGCACTGGAGAGTGCAGGGGTGGTACAAGTATCGTTAGCAAGGTGGAGTGTGTAAAAAATTGCACCTGCCAGCACCTCCATCCCTGGAGAAAGTTCCAGCAGACCCTCGTCCCTTAGGCAGTTGCTTTAAACTTAGCCAGTGAACCTCCTTTGCATATGCTCTAGGCACTTTTCAGCCCACTGCTTTTGTGCTGAATCCTGGGGCATGTGGGCAAGTAATCTCATAAGAGCGTAGTCCTGGTTTCCTACAGACCTTTGGGTCTCTTGGATATTAGCCCTGTTGGTTTTCAAAGCCAGACATTTGGGGAGTTTGTCTCTGGTGTAGGTCCCAAGGGTTCAGGTGCCTGATTTGGGGCTCTAACCCCTTGCTCTTCAGGGCTATGCTCCATATTTATGAAATCCCTCCTGCTTGTGGGTCACTGCTAGGTTATAGGGCATGGCTTTGTTAGGACCATAGTCTCTGCCTCTCCTGTCCATCTCAGTGTGACCTTTTTATCATTTGTTGTGAAGGAGCTGTTCAGCTAGTTCTATAGGAAGCATTATTGTATATGTAGCTATAGATTTGGTGTGTCCATGGTAGAAGGTGAGGTCAGCCACCATCTTGAACTGCACCCTCCTGTTATTTTAAATTTCTGTATTCAGAACTTACTTCAATAGTTGGGAGTCCTTTTTTTTTTCTAAGTTTGAGAATAATGCTTGAATCTATAAGGAATGAATTACTTATTTATTTTTAAGAATTGATTTTTAATTTGGAATTTTATTCAGGTTTAATTATGAATGAAAATTTACTAGCTCAATTTGATATTTATATGTTAAAACTGAGATTTTGATGCTGAATAAGTGGCTTGCTGATCACAAATTTTCCACTACTGTTACTGGAGTGAAAATCATTTAATAAATATATATTTTAAATGTATTTTTGATAGGGTCCTTTCTTCTTAGATTTCAGCCAAAAAAAAGATTGATTTTTGGTTTAGAGTATAATATCTTCAATCCTTTTTTTTTTTTTTCCAATATTATTGAGATGTAATTGGTCTCTAAGACTGTCTTTAAACTTAAATGTTAATTTATGTTTTCATCCTTCAGATGCCGTGCCACTTTTCCTGAGGCTTCTACATTCACCCCATCAAAACGTCTGTGAGCAAGCAGTGTGGGCACTGGGAAATATTATAGGTTTGTATAAAACTTGTAACACTAGTTCTACAATTGTTGCTGTCATATACTGTGTAATAAAAATGACTACTAGTAGTTGAAAAAGAAAAACAGTTTGTCTTTTTCAGGACTGGATTTTGTGAAATAATTTATAGAAATTATAGCTGTTTTAAGTATAAACCTATAATAAACAGGATGAACGTTTTTGTTGCTTATCTTTTTGTATATCGTCCACTCTTTTTTTTAGTATATAGTCAACTCTTAATTATTTGAATAATTAGGAAATATGTATGTGATAATAGATCTCCTCTCCCTCCTTTATTATGTTGATGGATTCATTTTATTCCCTAACTTTCTCCATTGTCATAGAAATAATAAGAAAAAAGAAGGATGCACAACGTAAACCAACAATTTTTCTCCATAATGACAGTTCTTAAAAAGAGTCTTAATTGAAATTTTTACTATCTTTCCTGGATTTTAGTACAGTAAAATACAGTAATGTTATCCATTATCATCATAGGTCATCATACAGGAGGTGTTTGTAGCTTATAGACAGTGTCATTAAATGTTGAATACCATGATTATCTACCTTTCAGGTTTTCTCTGGCGTAATTGTAAGAAGAATAATTAAAGACAATTCTAATATTTCAAGATTTGTTTTTAATCTGGAGACAAACTTTACCCAAACTCAAAAATTTGAAGAGCTATCCTCCAGTGAGTGGAGAATGGAAAAAAATCTGGGGTCTGAACTGTATTGTGTCCCTTGATGTTAGAATTTATTGTTCTTGCATGGAAGTAGTTGATAATTACTTTCATGTACCTCTTCTATATTACTTTTGGGGGGCCAAGATAGAATGCAGGGGATGGTTCGTTCCACAATTAAGAGTTTTAAAATGGGAGAATTTCTCTGTAAACTGTTCTTCACATATGGTATATTGCTATTAGGAATGCTATCTTTTGTGTATCCAGATTCCTTCACCCCTTTGCTTTTATACCAAATTTTAGATTGAGAACTATTAATGCAGCATCTTGATCTTTGGTTTTTAATTCCAGTAACATTGTAGAATAATTAGGATACATGGATGCCAAAAGAATAGGCATTTTTATCTCCAAATATTACAGTGCTAGGAAAAGGGTTTTCCTTTTATAGAATGTAATACTTAACATGGCTTTAATGCTAGAAATTACAGTGATGCTGTAGATACAGAAATTACATTTGGCAGTTCTCTAAGGCAGCGATTCTCAAACTTTAGCCTGTTTTCAGAATCATATGAAAGGGCTTGTTAAAACCCAGAATTCTGGATCCACAGAGGTTGTTTAACAGATCTGGATAGGGCCAAAAATTACTGTGGGAACTACTGCTCTAGGGATATTGGTTCATCCCCTCATTTTTTTGACATAGTTTTTTATTTTTTAATTTTATTTTGGACATAGTTTTTTAAATGTGTAGAGTAATTCATAGTTAATACTTTTGGTACTCTGATACTGGATCATAAGTGTAAATTCTACAAATATTTTTTTCTAGTATTATTTTGATATATATACATATATATATATTTTAATTACGTGAAAGTTTGTTAGAGAGTATCATTGAGAGAGAAAATAAAAGCAGCAGTTCTCTGCTCACAAAGTACTCTAAAGGATCCTTAGGCTTCTAATTTTGAATGGCATAAAAACATAGGTGAACAATTTATAAACCAGAATATGTGAATAACGTGCAAAAAATATCTTAACTACTTTATGTTGCTTCTCTAGGCTCAGAGACCTAAAATGAGAACTTGGTTATTGTCTGAAACTTCTGTATAAAACTAAATAGTGTATCTAGTTAAAATACAGAAAGCAGCATATTGAACCAGTGTTTTATGTTTTCTGAATTGCTTATTGTCAGTGTATTTTACTGAATTAATCACTCCTTCCTACAGGTGATGGGCCACAGTGTAGAGATTATGTCATAAGTCTTGGAGTTGTGAAACCTTTACTTTCCTTCATAAGTCCATCTATTCCTATAACATTCTTAAGAAATGTTACTTGGGTAATGGTCAACTTATGTCGCCACAAAGATCCACCACCCCCAATGGAAACCATTCAGGAGGTAAACAAATGTTTTGTTTTTTGTTGTTTAACTAAACTAGATACCATTATGTGTATGTTTTTAAATCTATATATTTTTCTCTTCAGATTCTTCCAGCTCTTTGTGTCTTAATTCATCACACAGACGTAAATGTGAGTATTTTTCATGTGTATAATATATATGTCTAGGGTTGCCCTTCTGACATAGAGAAGAAAATGTTATACTGGACATAATGTTCGTGTACTCGATTAGATTTTTCCATTTCAAGAGTTGTAATAACATGGCTTGCTATTATTATATTTACTTTGTGTTTACCTATATCACAAAATATAATTTACAGTGAAGAAATCAAGCCTAACTATATTTTGGTATGGGCAATAGCATATGTGGAGAGTTGGGGGGAGTAAAAACTCGTTTTGGAAGTTCTTAAAAGTTGCCAGTTAGTGATCTCCCTCACTAAAATTGTATCTTTTGATTGGTCAAGAGCTTTTTATGGAAGCTCATTTTGACGGCCTGGCCAGTGTTTGAGAGAATACATAGGCCTAATAGTATTTCATTTTTTGAAAGATAAAAAAGAGAAATATTTGTGCCTTTATGCATGGGTTTGTATTCATATGCAGACACCAATCCAAGAACGTCAGTTGCTCTTTATTTTTACTATATTTTTCCATCTACAATGACTTTGATAGTAGTTTCACATGTTAAAGAGAGAACTCGTAAATATCCAAACAAGAAAAAAAATAGTGCAGACTAGATTTTAAGCATAATAAATATACCTTATTCATTCTCACAAACACAGATGGCAAAGGAAAAAGCGCCTCAGGAAGTATAAATGAGGTGGGAAACTGACTGCTTATAAAACCAGCTTCGCCATCGTGTTAGAAAAGCTAGGAGTATGACGGGTAAAGGAAATCACAGGAATACAGTGCATAGCAACATTCAGGAACTTTGGTTCCTTAAAAACAGCTTGGTGTGATGACCAGTGTTTGATAAGCTGCTTCATTACTTTTCAGTTTCTAGGGTAATACCATTTTTCCAGGATCTCTCTAAAGCATATGGAACAAATTAAAGTTAGAATTATACTATGTCAAGCAGTGACATGATGTATAAAATTCATTAGATGAACATGATCCTTGCTCTAAAGATATTTTGTTTTAGATCCTGATAATCTAGAATCCTTAAAATATATATATGTATATGTATAAGCCATTTTGGGGTTTGGCTCCTTAGTGCCAAGTGTTTTTATTAAATTACAAATTTCAATATTTTACTTTTAATTAAGTTCCAAGGAAGATTAATCTCAAACTTTATACCTCTACCAAAAAACAGACATCTTGGTTGACCTTATTCAGAGATTGTATTGTGTTCTTTCCACCTGTTTACCCCAATCCAGTTGAGATTGTACCTCGGTTTTCTTGCTTTTAATGTATCTTGAATTTTTCAAGCCAGTCTCATTGTTTTTTAGTAGCACGTTTACTAAGTAGTTTACTATATAATAATGTTTACTAAAAATACAGTCTTCTTAGGTAAACGCTTAGCAACAAATTCTTAAACCAGACCATAAAAGAAGTAAAAAATAAATAAAACTGCTTCCACAAATCATAGTGAAACACTGAAATTACACTGTGGTAGTTATAATTAGTAAATTTACCATAGAATGTTAACTTTGATACAAGAAGTATATGTGAGGTCAAGTCTATTTAAATTGTGATTTTGATGTGAGCATATTCATGATGTTTAATATTAGGCCTTTAAAAAATTGTATCTGGATTTTATGTACAGTCATGGAGAAGTATCTTGAAATATATTGCCTATATCAACAAATTTTGGCATATGTTGGGACTCTGGAAAAAAGATTTACATTTGTAAATAGAAATTTAGTTCTTTCACATATTTTGATATCACTTTGTGTGTGTGAATTCTTTCATTTGGTGTCTTCTTTTTAGATTAAAAATAGCCGAAGAACTTTCTTGAGTTTTTGAAAGGAAAAATGGCACAGTGTTGTTTTCTCCTTCTAGGAGATTCTCAGATGTTTTAAACATAACATTGGTTTAGAATTTAAAAGGTTTCGGGGCGCCTGGGTGGCTCAGTCGTTAAGCGTCTGCCTTCAGCTCAGGTCATGATCCCAGGGTCCTGGGATCGAGCCCCGCATCGGGCTCCCTGCTCAGCGGGAAGTCTGCTTCTCCCTCTCCCACTCCCCCTGCTTGTGTTCCCTCTCTCGCTGTGTCTCTCTCTGTCAAATAAATAAAATCTTTAAAAAAAAAAAGAATTTAAAAGTTTTCAAACCTTTCTGACTTGTCTTTTGATACGTAATTCATATTCCAGAAAGGCTCCAGAAGTAAAGTTCCAGGCACAATTATTATTCCTGTGTCTTTGTCACTAACTGTGCTATTTATGCAACAGTTTAACAGTTGTCATACTTCCTCTTGGATATAACTTCTAATTATGATTTAATGCAAAAGAAAGATGAAACACAGTGGCCTGCTGAACTTCACAATAAGGTTCATTAAAAATTATAACATTTCAGGGCACCTGGGTGGCTCAGTCGTCAAGCCTCTGCCTTTGGCTCAGGTTACGATCCCAAGGTCCTGGGATCGAGCCCCGCATTGGGCTCCCTGCTTGGCGGGAAACCTTCTCCCTCTCCCACCCCCCCTGCTTGTGTTCCATCTCTCACTGTGTCTCTCTCTCTCTGTCAAATAAATAAATAAATAAAATCTTTTTAAAAATTATAATATTTCATTTGATGTTAATAAAAATTATAACATTTAATGATAGTTTAATTTTTATATAATTTAATTGCAGAGGGGTTTTTTTATAGTTTTTTGGCAGATGCTGTAAATTATGCATTTTCTTTTTTTTACTAGAACGTTTTTTATTATGGATCATACAGATTGACCCATGGTTGCTTTTAATGTCTTGATCTGCAGCTGTGGGATGCTTCCACTATGAGAAGTTGCCTCCAGTTTTATAAGGCAAAGCAAACTGGTTGGAAAAGATGAAACTACTATACTTCTAATACTGAAATATTGGCTTTAGACATACCTACATGATACTAGTGATACTAGAAAACAACTTGAATGTATACATCTAGCCCCAGTGTTTTGAATCACTGTGTATGTTGAATACATTCAGTATTTACAACTATATGTACTTACTACATGTCTTTGGACCTGTTACGCCTCAGTGTGAGCATTTGAGAAAGGCAATGTCTTTTTCTCCTATTTCATGTACAGTGTAGTGTGTATCTTAGTGAATTAAGACTGGATACTAAAAAAAAAAAAAAAGACTGGATACTAATCTGTGGTTGAGATCATAATTAACTGAAGCATCCTAAATATGGCTAAAAGATGCACATACTTGATACAGACATTCAGAGATAGATGATGATGTTTAGTATTATAGAGCAGATTAAGATTTCAGTGAATTGAGGTGAGACAAGAAAGGAAGAAAGAAGGTCGTGAAACAATCATAGATTAACTGTAACTAAGTTAACTGTAGTTAAGAATTATTAAAGTGACAAAATATTCAAAGGCTGTTTGAATTTTCATTTTATCCATTAGATATTGGTAGATACAGTCTGGGCCCTCTCTTACCTTACTGATGCTGGCAATGAACAGATACAGATGGTAATAGACTCTGGAATAGTCCCTCACTTGGTTCCTCTGCTCAGCCACCAGGAAGTTAAAGTTCAGGTGAGTTTGTTGTTGATAATAATATAAGGTGTTTTGTTTACCACTAATTTGCTTTAAGCATGGCACTCAAAAATAGACAGTTTCATTAGTTCAAAGTATATTTCTAACCTAATAACACATCTTTTTTTAAATCTTTTTTTCTTTATTGAAGTATAGTTGACACACAATGTTACATTAGTTTCAGGTATAGAACATAGTGATCCAGCTTCTCTATAAGTTATGCTGTGCTCATCACAAGTGTAGCTACCATCTGTCACAATATAATGCTATTACAATACCACTGACTGTATTCCCTATGCTATACTGTGATCCCTTGACTTAATCATCAAATTACTGGAAGCCTCTATCTCCCAGTCACCTTCACCCATTTTGCCCATCCCCCCACCTCCCTCCTGTCTGGCAAACATTAATTTGTTCTCTGTATTTATGGGTCTGTTTCTGCTTTTTGTTTGTTCATTTTGTTTTTTAGATTCCACATATAAGTGAAATCATATGGTATTTTTCTTTCTCTGATTTACTTAGCGTAATACTCTATAGGTCCATCCATGTGGTTGTACATGGTAAGGTCTCATTCTCTTTATGGTTAATATTCCATTGGTTTGTGTGTATGTATATATATATATACACACACACACACATGCACACATACCACGTTTTTATCCATTCATCTATCGATGGACACTGGGTTGCTTTCATATCTTGGCTATTGTAAGTAATGCCACAGTAAACGTAGGGGTGCATGTATCTTTTTGAAATAAAATAAGAACATATTTTTGAAAAGAGTGAGGTATTAAAAAATCCACCTTTTAAAGATGGAGAAAATGAGGTAAGATTAACAAGAACCTTCCCCCCTCCCCTTCCCTTTCCCTACACCCCACCAAAAACCCCACCCCAGGGCATCTCCTTTATAGATTACTGATTTCTAACATAGACCTAGGAAATTCGTATGTTAACTTGGGTGGCATTTGAAACAAGTACTGATACTTTATTTTTTTTCTATTTTTTATTTTTCTTCATTTTTCCTACTCTTTTCCTTTTCTCCCCTCTTTTTTTTAACTCTCCATACTGTACTGGGCAAGCTTAGTTAATGCCTAGTTTCATTGGCACTGTGATAAAGGCTTTATACTGAAATATGCTGCGTAGGGCCTTCCTAAATTGTTTCCTTTTAGTTACTTAAAATCTTTTTTTAACGGGGCACCTGGGTGGCTCAGTTGGTTAAGCATCTGACTTCACCTCAGGTCATGATCTCTGGGTCCTGGGTCCTGGACCAAACCGCCAGGCAGTTCCTTGCTCAGTGGGGAGTCTGCTTGTCCCTCTCCCGCTCCTTCTAACCCTCCCCCCCAAAATAAATAAATAAAATCCTTTTTAACTTTGTTTTATCCTTTTATTATTTTTAAATCCTTCCATATAAATATTCCAAACCTGCATCTAGAAAGAGCCAAAAAAGAGAGGGTGAGAAGTTCACACAAATATTATAAGTAGTTAACTGTCAAACTGCAGTGGTAAAGGGAGATAGAGCAAGCTTTCCTATCCTTCCGAGGTAAATAGTATGCTTTAATCATGATGACTTACAGTCTGTTAGCAATAGCATAAGGAAAACCGTTAACCTAATTAACTATTTCTCAACCCTGGGTGGACATTAAAATCAACTGTGAAGCTTGAAGAAAAAAAAAATTTTTATTTCCCTTGCTTGACCCCTAGAGATTCTGTTTTAATAAATCTGGGATATTTCCTAGAGACCTGGGCTTTAAAAAGCTCTTCAGATGATACTCATGGACGATTGGAATGGAGAACACAAACCTTAAAAATTTAAAGCTGTTTAAGGAACGAGGGAAGACTTAGCCGAATTCAGGAATAGAATAAATAGTTTGCCATTTAGGGGTATTTGTAGCTCATTTAAAATATTTTAATAGAGGGGCGCCTGGGTGGCTCAGTCGTTAAGCATCTGCCTTCGGCTCAGGTCATGATCCCAGGGTCCTGGGATCGAGCCCCACATCGGGCTCCCTGATCCGTGGGGAGCCTGCTTCTCCCTCTCCCACTCCCCCTGCTTGTGTTTCCTCTCTCACTGTCTCTCTCTCTCTCAAATAAATAAAATCTTTTAAAAAAATAAATAAATAAAATATTTTAATAGAGGCACCTAACTGGCTTAGAGGAGCATGCGACTCTTGATCTCAGGGTAGTAAGTTTAAGCCCCATGTTAGGTATAGAGATTACTTAAAAATAAATAAGTAAACTTTGAAAAAAAGTTAATAAAATACTCATACTAGATAGATATTAAGTTTGCATTTCTTAAGCGTGGTACTTATGTCTTGGTATGGGTATTTGTTTTTGTTTTTTTTTTCGGAATGCATCATTAGTTTTAAATTGGATTTCATTCAGAAATAAGGTTGGAATTTTTCTTTAGTAGCTGTCAATGTTCTGTACTTTATATGATATCTAGTAGAGGTTTTTAAATTTTTTTTCAACTTTAACTCCATAATTTAGGAAAAGAGAATAATTGTAATGAACCTCCATGTAGATTTTCTCTATAATCTTGCTCACTCCGTCCCCCCCAAATTATTTTGACACATCCCAGATAGTATATAATTTCATCCAGCTTCTCTTAAAAAATAAGGCTATGGGGGCACCTGGGTGGCTCAGTCGTTAAGCGTCTGCCTTCGGCTCAGGTCATGATCCCAGGGTCCTGGGATCGAGCCCTGCATTGGGCTCCCTGCTCTGAGGGAAGCCTGCTTCTCCCTCTCCCACTCCCCCTGCTTGTGTTCCCTCTCTCGCTGTGTCTCTCTGTGTCAAATAAATAAATTAAAAAAATAATAAGGTTATGTGTTTTTACATAATCACAGTACTGTTAGAGTATTTTTTTAATTTTAATATTAAAACCCAATCAGTATCCAAATTTTACTGATTGCTTCATATTTTTTCACAGTTTGACCAAATCAGTCTCCAATTGACACATTGCATTTGGTAGCTTTGTCTTTGTTTCTTTATGTTACAATTTTCTTTTATTTTTCTTTCCCCTTTTAAATTTATTTGTTAAAGAAGCTGGGTCACTACAAAACATTTTTAAAAAATTAAAGAAGACCTAAATAAATGGAAAGACATCCATGTTCATAGATTAGAAGACAGTGTTGTTAGGTCGGCAGTGCTCCTCACATTTACCTACAGGTTAAATGCGATTCCTGTTGGGGCACCTGGATGGCTCAGTCAGTTAAGCATCTCCCTTCAGCTCAGGTCATGATTCCAGGGTCCTGGGATGGAGCCCTGTACTGTGTCAGGCTCCCTGCTCAGCGGGGAGTCTGCTTCTCCTTCTCCTCTTGCCCCTCTCCCTGCTCGTTCTCTCTCTCAAGTAAATAAAATAAAATAAAAAGACTCCAGATACAAACCCATATATTTATGATCAATTGATTTTCAACAAAGATGCCAAGAAAATTCAATTAGCAAAGAATAGTCTTTTGAACAAATGGATCTGAGACTACTGAGTATCTACATGTAAACAAATGAAATTAGATGACCCCTATATATAAAAATTAGCTCAGAATAGATCAAACACCTAAATATAAGAGCTAAAAGTGCAAATCTCTTAGAAGAAAACATAAGCATAAATTTTCATGACCTTGGATTAGGTAGCAATTTTTTAGATAAGATACAACAAGCACAAGCAACCAAGGAGAAAAATAAATTGGACTTCACCAAAATTAAAAACTTGTGCTTCTCAGGAAACCATCAAGGAAGTGAAAAGACAACCCACAGAATGGAAGGGAGTATTTGCAAATCATGTATCTGAAAGGGGACTTGGATCCAAAATACATAAAGAATTCTTACAACTCAACAATAAAAAGACAAATCCCATTAAAAATTGGCAAAACATTTAGATACAGTTATACATACAAATCGTCAGTAAGCACATGAGAAGATGTTCAACGTTATTGGTCATGAAGGAAATGCAGATCAAAGCTGCAATGAAATACCGCTTCATACACACCAGGATGGTATAATCAAAAAGACATTAACAAGTTTTGACAAGAGAGGGTGGAATCCTTATACACCTATAGAAATGTAAAATGGTACATCGTCTTTGGAATACAGTGTGACGGTACCTCAAAAAGTTAGATACAGAGTTACTGTATAACCCAGCATTTTCTATTCCCAGGTATATATAAACCCAAGAGAACTGAAAGCACATGTTCACCCAAAAACTGGCACACAAATGTTTATGGCACTATTATTCATAATAGCCAGTGAAAGCCAAATGTTTATCCACTAATGAATAGTTAAAAATATATTCTACTTACATATAACTGGAATATTATTTGGCCATGAAAAGGAATGAAGTATCTATACATGCTACAACATGAATGGACCTTGAAAGCATTATGTTAAGTGAAGGAAGCCAGACAAAAAAGGCCACCTACTGTCTGATTCCAATTATATGAAATGTCTGGAATAGGCAAATTCAGAGACGTCTCAGGCATAGTAGCTGTCAACCCCCTTCCCCAGGGTGGGGGGGAATGGGAGTGACTGCTAATGGTTACAGATACCCCTTTTTGATGTGATAAAAATGTTCTGGAATTACCTTTTATGGTTGCACAATTTTGAATATATAAGAACCACTGAATTTTACACTTTGAAAGGGTAAATTTTTTGTTATATAAATTATATCTCAATTGAGGGGGGAAACTGAGTCATTTGTCTTGTAAATGTTAAAATTAGCCCCCCAAAAAGCTTTAACTTGACAGAAAAAGACCTAATACAACTATAAAATAATTGGTAATTCAAAT
Source organism: Leptonychotes weddellii (assembly GCF_054177405.1). Classification (NCBI taxonomy): domain Eukaryota; kingdom Metazoa; phylum Chordata; class Mammalia; order Carnivora; family Phocidae; genus Leptonychotes; species Leptonychotes weddellii. Next base: position 99,575,875 of record NC_138369.1, on the reverse strand, counting down.
TCATACGATAGTGAAATCTCATACTAAGCAGGTTCTTGCTCTCCTTCAGAAGAGCACTGTGTTTTTGTTTGTAATTTATTGAAACAGCGAATCAGAAATCTAAAGTACTTACTGTCTTTATGGCCCTAATTACTATCAAAAATTATCCTTGTTTGTTTCTTGACTGTCTTCTACGATAATGTAAGCTCCATAACCCTGTCCTATTCACTCCTCTATTCCTAAATTGGTGTCAGACACAACTTGCTCAAAAACAGGTTGGCATGAATGAAAGTGTATCTTTCATAATAGAACATCTTATTAAATCTTTTGTTTCAGACTGCAGCACTTAGAGCTGTGGGCAACATTGTTACTGGAACCGATGAGCAAACACAAGTAGTTTTGAACTGTGATGCTCTTTCACACTTCCCAGCACTTCTGACACATCCCAAAGAGAAAATTAATAAAGTAAGTATTTTTAAATACTACTTAATAAGTAACACAAAATATTCAGCAGTTTTCATTTGTAAAATTAGGGATTCAGAAGTATCTATAATGATTATTAATATAAACCGTCATTTAGACATCAAGAGAAGATAGAATATTTTATTCTTTATAACATGGATTTCTGTGATTTTCTGTATATAAAACCAGTTGTAAACAATGCAAATTTGGCTCTCTTGGAAATGATGAAATAGAGATAATTGGGTGTTGAATGTTGTGTGATTGGAAAATTTTAATGTGTGAGTTAAGTAAACTTTATAGATAATTGTGTGTGTGTGTGTGTGTGTGTGTGTATGTGTGTCCTCGCTCATGGAGGCTATTGAAAGGGAGCACTGATTGGTGATGCTGATATTGGAGTGCATCTGAGGCTGTTGTAGAAATAGACGGGCTGTTGATTACAACATTGCCGATGATTATAACCCAAGAACAGCTCACCTAAGTAGCCTAGCACCCTACAATCTCTAACAGGTTCATTAAACATGGTCCTGTGATCTGATCCAAAGAGCCTACTTGACATTAGCTAATACTAATAGTTTCAGGAATAAAATTTGTTTACTAATTTTTTTTTAAATAGAGAATGTTTCCCTTTACATTGATTAATGTAATAAGTTTATTATGTCTGGTAAATGACAGTAATATACTACATAGGATATGAGGTTGATATTTTGTCTTATTTCATGCTAACTGGTCTCAGTGTGCATTTATTGTCTATGAAACTCGTGGAACACTTAACTACCATCATCTTGGCAAAAGCAGTAAGCACCACTAAAGTGTAAAGGGTAGCATAAAAAGATCCTTACGGTAGACCAATGAAACATCTGGTTCCACTTTAGCTCTTGAGAGAAATGATGCAGTGAATGACTTACAAATAAGTATACTAAAACAATCCACTATTTAGATTTACCGACTCTGGCTAGCATTCTTGATCACAGTAGAATAGAGAATAAAGCACATTATGTGAGGGGGATGCTGAATCTCATTTACAGTAGTTTTGGGATTTGTATCTATATTACAGCTCATGGATTCCTTAGTATTTGTTCAGACAAGCTTCTTTTGAATCTTACATTTGGGAACATTGCTTTCAAGAATTTTTCGGAAGGGTTCATCATGACTTGGATTAGGGCCATTAACAATTTGTTCAAAGAAAATACAGAATGTGGGGGGATAGAGGAGTTGAGATTCCTGAAATTTTTATTATGGAACTCATTCCATAATAAAATCATTTGAACATTGTAACAAATGTAGTGAATTTAGTCCAGATGCAGATTTTAATTTTTAATGAGAAATATTGAAGGGGTCTTGTTCTGCAGGAAGCAGTGTGGTTCCTCTCTAACATCACCGCAGGAAATCAGCAGCAGGTTCAAGCAGTAATTGATGCCAATCTTGTACCAATGATAATACACCTTTTGGATAAGGTAAGAAAATCATCTTGTATATAATCTGAGTAAGAGGAAAAGGATTTAAATTTAACAGATTATGTGATTATATACCTCTAGAACCTATACAGCAGCACGAAGACTACAGTAAAGTAGTAGTAATGTGAAAACTTTGAACCTAGCAGTTTTGTTTTGTTTTGTTTAAAGATTTTATTTATTTATTTGACAGAGAGAGAGACAGCTAGAGAGGGAACACAAGCAGGGGGAGTGGGAGAGGGAGAAGCAGGCTTCCCGCCGAGCAGGGAGCCCGACGCGGGGCTCGATCCCAGGACCCTGGGATCATGACCTGAGCCGAAGGCAGATGCTTAACCGACTGAGCCACCCAGGCGCCCCGAACCTAGCAGTTTTACATATAAAAAACACATTTCTTTTTAGAACCCCTGACCCTTCTTCTGTATCATTCCTTTACCAATATTACCATTATCCTGGGATTTATTAAAAATACATTATTACTATTTTAAAACACATTACTGATGATAATACTCAAAATCATAATTATTACTGCTGATTATAAATGCTTACATATTGTTCTCATCATTCCACATGTATTATTTCATATAACTCTGCAACTCCATGAGCTTAAGAATTATCCCCTTTTGACAGATGAAGAAACTATGGTATAGACAAATAAATTGTCCAAAATCAAACAGCAAGTAAGTGTGCTATTTAATCATATGTTGTATCATCACTCATGCTTACATTAACGTTTGGGAAAGAGACAATTTAAAATGTCACAGTCACGGCATGGGTTTTTTCTAAACATTGATCTGTAATTAGAGAGACGATAACTCTATCTTCTTTCCCTCCATGTTTTCTTTTTTTTTCTTTTTTTTTAAAGATTTATTTATTTATTTGAGAGAGCGAGAATGAGAGAGAGAGAGTACATGAGAGGGGGTAGGGTTAGAGGGAGAAGCAGGCTCCTTGCTGAGCAGGGAGCCCGATGCGGGACTCGATCCAGGGACTCCAGGATCATGACCTGAGCCGAAGGCAGTCGCTTAACCAACTGAGCCACCCAGGCGCCCCT
>NC_138369.1:99536469-99572435 GCF_054177405.1 Leptonychotes weddellii | reverse complement strand
TTTTTTTTTAAAGATTTATTTATTTATTTGAGAGAGCGAGAATGAGAGAGAGAGAGTACATGAGAGGGGGTAGGGTTAGAGGGAGAAGCAGGCTCCTTGCTGAGCAGGGAGCCCGATGCGGGACTCGATCCAGGGACTCCAGGATCATGACCTGAGCCGAAGGCAGTCGCTTAACCAACTGAGCCACCCAGGCGCCCCTCCCTCCATGTTTTCTACAAACTGGTAGTAAAGGCTTAGTTTCTTATAAACTGGTAGAGCCAGTTCAGTTTTTTAGGCAAGGCTTAATGCACTACTCTGTATTTCCTAATGATTTGCATCAGAAGACATATACTGTTTGTCCCATATCTTCAGATGTCCTACATCTGTCCTCTTCAGATTGATGAGTGAGCTCAGGTGTTATGAGCCTACTCCAATTGATTATTATAAACCTAGCCATCAGTTTTTCACTAGTGGTTTTCAGGTAGTCATTAATGATCATTGTGTGGATCCCTTATTTTACTAGGAACTGCAAAATGCTGACTTTCTAATTCTGTCGTTGTTTATGTATTAACTTTGATTTTTCAATAAAAAGCTTTTTTCATGGCGCCTGGATGGCTCAGTCGGTTAAGCATCTGCCTTCGGCTCAGGTCATGATCCTGGGGTCCTGGAATCGAGCCCTATGTCAGGATCCTGCTCGGCAGGAGCCTGCTTCTCCCTCTCCTCCCTGCTTATGCTCTCTCTCCCTATCTCTGTCCACTATCTCTCTCTCTAAATAAATAAATAAAATCTTTAAAAAAGAAAAAAACCTTTTTCCTTTATCAGCTATTGGTTTACTCTGAAATATGTTTCATATAAGAAAGGCAAGATGAATTCTCATTATCACTTAGTTTTTGTTTTGTTGTTTTGGGGGAGGGGTGTGTGTGTGTGTTTAAGTAGGCTCCGTTCAGGGCTTGAACTCGTGACCCTGAGATCAAGACCGGAGCTGAGATGAAAAATCATATGCCTAACTGACTGAGCCACCCAGGCATCCCATTATTCACTTAGTTTTTAGAATAACATGGTTCCCTAACAACCTCAAAAGGATACTAGGGTGGAGTTTTTAGTGTCATTAGGAAATTATGAATTTTTATGTATATATTGTAAGTTTTAGTCCATTGTAGTTATTTTTTCTAGCAGATTGTCCCTAACCAATGGGAATCTCTTAAATTTAGCACCTGTGTCTTTTTTCCATCACCCCAGTAGTTTTTGAGATGAGAGCTTCCTACCTTTTGAATATGACACAGTTCTCAAGCTTATTTTATGTATTTTCTGACCTAGACTTTCCAGGGTGTCCTTTTAGGTAGCAGATAGTATGTAAGTATCATAGTTCAGGTCCTAAGGATGATAATTGCTACAAGGTTGTCATTGTTTCTAGTGAACAAAATGGGTGATAATGTGTTTGGTTTTGTTTGGTTTTGTTTTTAGAAAATCGAAAATAGGGATGCCTGACTGGCTCAGTCAGTAGGGCATGCGACTCTTGATCCTCAGGATCATGAGTTCAAGCCCCACTTCGGGCATGGAGCCTACTTAAAAAAAAAGTAGAAAATATATAGTAATTTTGTGAACATGAGAACTAAAAAGATTACAGTATATATTGAGATATATAAAATTTATCAAAATAATAAGATCATATTGCCACCTGACTACTCCACTTTTAAGATTTCCTTGAGGGGTATTGTTTTTAGGATGTATTCCATCAGTGATGTACTTAAAAATGATCTGTCACTTGAAATAATTTTTGTATGTGTGATTAGGTCACCAACTTGATATATATAGTTACGTTACTTATTTCTGTTTTTTATTTGGGGAAATTAGTATTTTTGTTTGTTTAGGTTTTTGGTTTGTTTTTTTTTTTAAGATTTTTATTTATTTGCCAGAGAGAGACACAGCGAGAGAGGAAACACAAGCAGGGGAAGTGGGAGAGGGAGAAGCAGGCTTCCCGCTGAGCAGGGAGCCTAGTGCGGGGCTTGATCTCAGGACCCCGGGATCATGACCCGAGCCGAAGGCAGATACTTAACGACTAAGCCACCCAGGCGCCCCTGTTTAGGGTTTTTTGGCATATGTGTAAATTTTGCTGTATAATGTCATCCCCACTCTGTAAGCATTGTACCATTTTACAATCCTACCAGCCTCACTGATATTTACATTTTATCAGTCTGGTATATAAAAAGATATCCCACTACAATATTAATTTTTATTCCTCATATTTATATAGGTTTTTTCCTTAATTGTAAGCATTTTCCCAGGTTGCTAGTCTTCTTTATATTTAACAACAGGTTATTACTCCATTCAGCAGATTTATTGTAATTAGTCATTTATTCCACTGTTGTTGAGAATTCTGGTTGCTTTTACTTTTTGACTAGTATGTGCTACTAAGATGATATCTAGAAAGATACATAATATTTGTTTTAAATTATTTTCTTGGTAAGTTCTCAGAGATTCTCACCTTTGAGAACTTCATATAATTATTAAATGTATTACTAAGTATATTACTAAGTCATATATATGACTTTTTAAATGATTTTTAAGTATATTTTTTTCAATTTATATTTGAAAGGTAATGTAGGAGGGTGCTATTTTTATATCATAGTCTCATTAGTGGTGGACATTATCATTTTTAAAACCTTGTTTTGTGTTTAAAAGGATACTGGACATTTCTTTGATTAAAGTGAAATGTACGTTTTCCTTTTTTTGACTGCTTTTATTTTATCACTGACTTCATTTAATCTGATTTCATTGAACACTAATACCAAGTCAGTTTGTTTCCAGGAGAGTTTGCAAAAGGGAGTCTACATTTGTTTAGGGTAAATTGTTGTTTTGTTTAGGGTAAATTGAATTCAAAATCTTTTCTTAAGTAAAAATTATGTATGCAAATAGAAAGGCTAGAAAAAACCTGGGGAAATAAGCAGTTGAAAATCATTTCAGATAACACTTTTCCCCAATTTAAACTATGTTGCAATTTGTATCCTTTGCTTTTACAGGGGGATTTTGGCACTCAGAAAGAAGCTGCTTGGGCCATAAGTAACTTAACAATTAGTGGGAGGAAAGATCAAGTAAGTTCAGCTCTTATTTATTTCTCAAACCTGGTAAAATAATAGTACAGATAATTCTAAGATTTAGATTTCAGTTAAATCATAACTTAAAATAATAGCAAGATAACAGACATTCTGTGATTTTTTTCTTTCCCCCCATATAAAAGTGTCACCTTGACTTCCTTTAGTTATATTTCATAGATGAGAAGTGTTACACCATCTTGGCCTACAAAAATTTTCTAATCCATGGTAAGATCAAAACATATGTAGTCAGGGGTTTATTTATTTATTTTTTTAACAGTATTAAGAAAAAACAGGACTTTTTAGCATAATAGGGCAGAATGAAACAACATCACAGATTCTTATAACAAATGAACACCAACAACAAAAAGAACACAAACAGCAACAAAAATTTACCAGCAGCAAAGCAAGGAACTAACGTAAGCCAAAAGACTGGGTCTAGGAATTAGGGAAAGGGATGTAAGGAGCCTAGGGTGTAAAGTTTAAAGAGGCATTGTCACAGATAAGCTATAGACTGGTGGTGAGCAATGAATCCATTTACATATGAATACAGAGCAGAATATACACATAGTACATGGAAATGACAATATAACAAAATATAAAAATGTTAGAAAAATATTACGAAAATACTATATAACCAATTGAACAGTGAATTGAAGATGGCCAGGTATTTGAGGATTCTAAATGTTATAGCACTCTCACATTGAATACTATAACATTGAACAGTTGGTAGCTTTAAAAAAAATCATCCATCCTCTTTACAGATTTCATAATTTTTTAATCTTAAAGGGGAGGAAGGGGCCTTTGAAGAAAGTACTCCTTACAGCAAATGTTTCATATGAAGTTGAGTGATTCCTTCATTTTCACTTGTTTTTTCCTAAGTTAAAGAAAAGTAAACACTACATTAAAAGGAGAAGGAATCTCATAGTAAAATAATCTTAACAATAAAATAATAAAATAATCTAATGTGGTCTAACATAACGTGAAAGATGAGGTCATGTTTCCATACTCAAACTTTTGAAGTCAAAATTATTTCAGTGAAATCATATGGTACACAAACAAAATTCTCTTATGTTTATTTTGTCATGGTGTTTTTCTTCTTCAGGTGGCCTATCTAATCCAACAAAATGTTATTCCGCCTTTTTGCAACTTGCTGACTGTAAAAGATGCACAAGTTGTGCAAGTAGTACTTGATGGACTAAGTAATATATTAAAAATGGCTGAAGATGAGGCAGAAACCATAGCCAATCTTATAGAAGAATGTGGAGGTAAGTTTATTATAAGCTATTATTTCACATTTTAATGTTCTTTTTATAACTGCCTTTATTTTCTGACTAATGTAGCACTTCTGAATTTTTCTGTCTTAGATTATCAAGTAACAGAATAAAGTAAATACTATATTCTATATGTACAGTCCTGCTCAGCTTCTTGCATATGCTTAGGTAACTAAATTGCTGCCATGTATTGAACAGGCACTGTGCTAAGGTACTGGGAAAACAGTGGTAAACAAGACACAGTCCTTGCCCTCAAGGCATGTCAGTTTAGTCATGGAGATAAATATGAACTGATTTAATGTGCTAATTACCCTAATAGAAATGTACAACAAAATGAAATACCTGGAAGAAGCAGGAAGTGACACCTGAGCTGGATTTTGAGAGATGAATAAGGATTAATAAAATAAAAAGGGATGAGAGGTGTTCCAGGCAGAGATAACACCATGAGCAAAGTCTGAGGTGAGACCTAGCATTCAGCAAATTATAAGTAGTTCAGTGTTGCTGAATCACAAAGTATGGGGTAGAAGCTGCCTAAACATGAGGCTGGAGATAGCGCCACCAACCAGGCCCCTGCGGTCTTATAAGCTTGATAGCACAGCAGATTCTTTATTCTGTCACACAGTTTCCAAATCTGATTCTGTGCCAGAGTCACACAGAGTATAAACAGCATGGCTTCGCTTTCAGCTCTTAGAATTACCATGTAGATAGAACATGGAAGACTCAGTTGTAGCCGTGGAACAAAATGTAAATGTTACCAACCCAGATAAGCACAAAAGGAAGGGTATTTCTGACAGATGTGGAGAAGTAAATGAAAGGAGAAGTAACTATAAGAGTAAGAGAACCATATTCTCAGTTTGCTTAGTGAAGAGTTCGGAGGCTTAAAAGAAAGAAGTATTTTTAAAGTTACTAAAGTGACAGAGCAACAGAAAACACAAAGCTATCAAGTTAGGAACAGGAGATAGAGAATAGGGAACCTAATTGGGAAGTTGAGTACCAGAAAAATTAAAAACAAGTATAGTTTAAAATTTTTACTACTTTTTTCCCCACATAAACATTTTAATTATTAAAAATTTTATTTTTATATATTAAAATCCATATCTGAGCCTTGCCCTCATCACTGGAGGTAAGGCTAGGAATCTGTATCTTACAAGCTTCCCCAATGAATTCTGCCCCAGGGTGTTACAAAGCCATTGAAAGATTTTACCTAAGGGATTGGTAGTTTAAATGGAGCGTGGATATCAGGGAAATGGGACCGTTGGAGACAAGAGGCAGGAAACCAGTTAGGACAGTATATAGCGGTTGGGCCACAATAAATGATGACAGGATTCAAGAAGTAGATAGACTATGAGGTTTTTGAGATTTGATGATAGAGTATTGAGGGAAAGGGGAACTTACTAGGCTTTCTCTCCAATTTCAAGTTGTTTATTATCACAAAGTAAGAATACATTGGAACGAATAGTTTAATTGAGGAAAGGCAAGTAACAAATTGTGTTCGGACATTTTGAGTTTTAAGTACCCATGAAACATCTGGTGAAATGATCACACAGGCATTTTAATTTTATGTTTCTGAAGCCCAGAAAAGAACAAGTCCTCACCCTATCATAGTGGCTAAATTCTTTTTTCTTTTAAGATTTTCTTTTTAAGCAATCCCCACACCCAACGTGGGGCTCAAACAACCCCGAGATCAAGAATTGCGTACTCCACTGACCAAGCTAGCCAGGCGTACCTAGCTAAATTCTTTTTTACTTAAGGCAGGCCCACTAAGTAGAGTGTGTAGAGTGAAAAATGAGCCCAAAACAACTTCTCCCATGTAAGGAATAGAGATAAAGAAGAACACTCATGAAAGGGCAATTTCACTTTACTTCAGAAGCCTTAAAATTATTACTCCTATAAAGCGAACAAGATGCAATTTGCGTATCAGTTAAGTTTATATATTCTTTTTAATGTTTCTGCCTATGATTTAATAAGCTCAATGTTTATAGGGAAAATTCCCTTCTCCTGAAACACTGTGATTGAGCTTGATCATTTTCCATAATACTTAACATATGTCTTAACATTCATATTTATTAATCACCAGTATTTTCATTGTTTTTATACATGCTCATTAGAAAAACTTGGCAGAGGCTAGAAAGTAGAAAGAATCTGCTTTTAACTTGTAACAAACAAAAGTAATCCATGTTGTTATTCCTTATAAACATTGATTATATAGTGCTCTGCTGAATAGAGAGGGGTCTGTCACTTGCTTAAAACATTTATATGCATTTAAACACTCAGGTTGTTAACTTTTTAAGATAAATATGCTGTATTTGTGCATAAAACCTTTTTATTTTTAAGATTCACCTTTAGAATAGAGTCCCAAAAATCATAGATTTGCAGTCCAAAAATTGGGATTATGTGGTCCCAAGATTATTGTAAATTTTTTGTTCTTACATTTTAAATATTACCATTGTTTCACTTCATAAAATTTCTTGCAGGACTGGAGAAAATTGAACAACTTCAAAATCATGAAAATGAAGACATCTACAAATTGGCCTATGAGATCATTGATCAGTTCTTCTCTTCAGATGATGTATTTAATAATTTTATAGTTTTCTTAGTTTTATGTATAAACATAAGTCTAGAAATAATATAAGCTAGGACATACATTTTTTGGAATGGAATTAAAATAATGTCACTTTCAGAAACAAATATTTTAATATTTTAAAGTCTGTCAGGGCATTTTAAAAAGTAGTTACTGTTTCTAAAGGCAAAAAAAGACAAGGATTTTTTTTTTCTTTTTTACAGATTTATTGCCATTAATAGTTAAAAATAGAATGAGGACTTTTTATTTCACAGGAATGCTGAAAGGTTTACTTGTAAAATAGCTTTTTTTTTTAATCTTGTAACTGGAAGTTTGTACTTTTTGACCAGCTTCCTCCACTTTTCTCTTCCCCCACCCTCTACCCATGGTAACCACAAGTTTGATCTTTCCTGTGAGTTTTTTTGGTCTTTTTTAAGATTCCACATAAAAGTTAGATCATACAGTATTTGTCTTTCTCTGTCTGACTTATTTAACTTAGCATTAAATGCCCTCAGTGTTTATACATGTTGTTGCAAATGGCAGGATTTCCTTTTAGTCTTTATAATATTCTACTGTGTATATATACCACATTTTCTTTATCCATTCATCTGTTGGTGGACATTTAGGTTATTTCCATGCCTTGGCTATTGTAAATAATGCTGCTGTGAACATAGGGGTGGAGATGTCTTTTCGAGTTAGTGTTTTCATTTCCTTTGAATGTATTCCTAGAAGTGGAATTGTTAAATAATCATATGATAGTTATATTTTTAATTTTTTTGAGGATCCTCCATACTGTTTTCCATAGTGGGTATACTAATTTAAAGTCCCACTAACGATGCACAAGATTTCCCCTTTCTCCATATCCACACCAGCATTTGTTAATTCTTGGCTTTTTAATGATGGCCATTTTAACAGGTGTGAGGTAATACCTCATTGTGGTTTTAATTTGCATTGCCCTAATTCCTAGTGATATTGAGTATCTTTTCATGTACCTATTCACCTTTGTATATCTTTTGCAGAAATGTCTGTTCAGGTCTTTTGCCCATTTTTTTTTTTAAGATTTTATTTATTTATTTGACAGAGAGCAAGACAGCAAGAAAGGGAACACAAGCAATGGGAGTGGGAGAGGGAGAAGCAGGCTTCCCGCTGAGCAGGGCCTGATGCAGGGCTCAGTCCCAGGACCCTGGGATCATGACCTGAGCCGGAGGTAGACGCTTAATGGTTGAGCCACCCAGGTGCCCCTGCCCATTTTTTAATTGGGTTGTTTTTTTGCTTTTGAGTATGATAAGAATTTTTTTGACACTGGGCAAGTCAGGGTTTATTTTCACTTGATGTCTTTATAGTTCTCAAATTGTATATTGTTAATAGCATATTTATAAACAAAACAGTGATAATCCTTTATGACAATAGTTCATCCATATTTGAAGATATTGTCACTGTTACTTTTAGTAGGTGACCAAAAATAAATTTGAAGATACATAAAATGGAAACAGTAAATCATCAAGAAAGATAAGTTATCATATAATGTAAGGTGTAGTATACAAAAGTATCTTCATAGTATATGGTAGTTGAAATTAAAGTATTAACTTATTTTTAATGTTGCTTCTTTGGAAAAGTAAATCTAAAAGCAGTTATTCCTTAGAAAATTATGATTAGATACAGCCACCAGTGGATTTTTTGATAATTCTCAACTTTTCAAAAAAAAATTCATATACCCCAAACTTTTCCACATTATCAAAAAAGAATGGAATGTTATTAAATATTTTCTTAAGTGTATATGATTTGAACATTAACCTGGGAAGGACAATACTGGAAAAGAAAATTTGTGGACTATTTACTTACAGATGATCAAGCTAAGTCCTATTTAGAATATAATGCTAGTTAAATCAATCAGAAATAAAATCCAGAAAGACATCCTCTCTTAAGGGTAGCTTTTATCACATGTTCTAAAGTTGGATTTTTGGAAGTCCTAATTTGCAACTATAGATATACACAAGACCTTATGATTTCTAATACCTTAACATGAAGTTCTCTGTTAATCTCTTACATTGTGAAAAGAATAATTCAGATGATATGCGTATTTATAGGGGGAACTGTACTATATATGGTATTTCAAAAAAGAACCCCTAGATATAAAGTATAAAGAACATTATTTATTCATTATATCACAGCTATTATTTTACCATTTTAAGCCCAAATGTCATTTATCTCCAGTTGCTAGTAAAAAAATTAAAGATTACATTTACTCTCCAAAAGTGACAGCATTAAGTTTTTTAATGTCATCAACTTTTATCTATTTGCCCAAGTAAAAGGGATATTATAGTGAGTATCCTCTCAGTTTGAGATGTAGGACAATCTCCAATTTATTACTTATGTCACTCTTGGAAGATACCTATCTTGCATATTCTCTTAAGTTTCCTCTCATTTTGGTGCCTTTAAGAAAAAGCCTTGGGGCGCCTGGGTGGCTCAGCCGTTGAGCGTCTGCCTTCGGCTCAGGTCATGATCCCAGAGTCCTGGGATCGAGCCCCGCATCGGGCTCCCTGCTCTGTGGGAAGCCTGCTTCTCCCACTCCCTCTGCTTGTGTACCCTCTCTCGCTGTGTCTCTCTCTGTCAAATAAATAAAATCTTAAAAAGAAAAAGCCTTTACGAAATGTTTCAGCTTTCTAAAGAGATGGTAGGACAATGTTGGCTTTCATCATCTCTCTTGTACTTTTTTTATGGAAATGAGAATATTTCTATAATGTTATTTATGTAACCTTTAAAACTAATTATCACTTACTTTTTCTTTTTTCCTTTAGATTGATGAAGATCCTAGCCTTGTTCCAGAGGCAATACAAGGTGGAACATTTGGTTTCAATTCATCTGCCAACGTACCAACAGAAGGGTTCCAGTTTTAGAAAGATGTTGTGGAAGTTAGGTACAATGCAGCACTGAGATATATATATATATATACATATATATAAAAAGGTTTGATCCATCAAGCTTGGCTCATGGGATCTGCTGCTGCATTAAATCGGGAAAGAAAATGTGAAGATTTCATTTGGAATCACAGAAAATGCCCAAATGAGGTCAAGATGGCGAGTGGGTGCGAGTGAGAATGAGTGGCAAAATGTAACGAAAACTTTACATGAATGCTTATTTAGGTTGTTCAAAGTAAAAAGGGCTACAGGTCACAGATCTTCAGTGCCTGAGAAGGAACATTGACTTACTCTGTATCAATTGAGGGGAAAGTGCAGTACTGTCATCTTCAAGCCTTGTAAGCATAAAAGAGGATACGATGCCCATATAAGTCAAAGGAAAACGAGCCCAGGCCTTGCTATGAAGCAATGTGTGAGTGGACAATGATGAATGAATGTCTGGCTCAGTGATAGGGAGTCAGGTTCATCTTTCAAATCTAGGGCTCTTCACTCATGAAGCAGACTCCTAGTCCTGGGGTGACTGTGTACGAGAGTATGGTTGTGGTGCTGTATGTGAACGCATGCAAGCTTGATTCGCCTTCAGGGGGCTGATAACAAACCTAGTAAATCATCAAAGTGAGATCATAAGTGTTAATGTACACTGGACATGAAAACAAAGACCGGTTTAGCAGCAGACATTGGTTTACTCTGCAGCCTGTGTTTTCTACTCCCCGTCTTCCCTTTACCCACCCCCCCTCCTTTTTTTTTCTTTTTAGTTTTTATTTACTTTACCTAGTATGGCTTTTTAGTTGCTTCTCAAGTCAGAAAACTTTTCAGGAAGGTTTCCCTGTGCATTTGCACCAGATGAATGTTTGATGCTATGAAAAGCTTTCCATATCATCAGAACTAATTTGTGTAGATTTTTGCATGAAAAAAATCATAAATTTCCCTCAAAATAGACTGTGTTGCAGTACACAAGTTGCCATAATAGTATAAAACAGTAAAATGTGCTTTAAAAAGCCATCCTTTTCATTTTCAGAGATAACATAAAGATCTTTGCATGAGGTAAATCTACAGCATAGTTCATTTTTAGATTTTGTTGAGTCCTGTAAAGAAGAAGAAGAAAAAAGTTTCAGTTGTGGTAGAATACCGTGCTGTGTTTAAATGTTACTTGTTTTCAAACTTTGTTTTCTATGAAAATGATATGGAAACTTCTAAAATGGAATTTGGTGCATATGTACTGCTGAATAAAGACCGATGAAGAGGTTTGAGTAGATGTACAAATCAAGTAATGGTTTGAACACCTTTAATAATATGCCTAATCTGTTCAATTGTTTTAGAATCTTTTTATCTTAGATGTAGGCAGCCATGAACAATCTATTTTGAGCCACTTTAGGGAGAAAACTTTGTATTTTTAAAACTTGCATAAAAGTTATGCAAGTGGTTTTTATAAATTGGAATAATACCTCAGTTTTGAGGTTATGCACACTAAATTAAATGTGACATAAATTAATTTGTACAAAAAGAACTCTTTATAAGGTGGCTCATTGTAGGAAATCCTGTGCCTTCCCCTTTGAGCACAAGTGTTGCATGAACAACAGTTTGCTATAAGAAACATACCAGATTAGCCACCATTAGCATCTATATCTACTTTGTGTTTAAAATCAACTGGTAATTCTGAAACACTGTAGAATGGATAAAAATTATTTTGTGATCATAACTCTTTGTTGAACTAGAGTATTTTTGCAGCATTCCTTGTCATCAGAAACATGGTTAAAGTTAAAACTAGAAGCAGCAGAAAACTAGCTTGTAAAATTTATCCAAGTAGAATGCAGGCTAGGCTGTCTTGGGGAAATAAACATTAAAACTTAAAGCAATGTTTTACATGGGGTGTGTGTGTGTGCTGTTTGGATTTTAATATATAAATATAAACATAAAGTTAGAGTATGAATCAATGGCTTATTTTAGATTGTCCTTAAGCTTTTGACCTAGAACCAATGTAACAGAAGAAATTTCTTAAATTCTGTACTTTTAATATAGACATACTAATATTCTAACCCACTGGGTCTGTTCAGGTGACACTGTCTTTGCTTCTGCTTTCTCCCTGTCCAGCCCAAGATTTTGACCTTCCTTTATTCTTCTAGCAAAATGGACTGAGAGAGACTACTTGAACTATATTTTACATATTACTATAACTTCAGCACATGGCTACAAGTGGCAGATTACATACAAAGCTTGTTTTTTTACAGAAGGCTTAAATTAACAGAAGTTGACCATAACAGTATTTTGTATAATCCATGTTTCTTAGTAAACAGATCTAGCTCAAAGTAAGGTTATAATAGGCCAAGTGATTTTATAAAATAGTTAACCCTATAATACATCCTAGTGTGGATGATAGCAACATCTGTGAATACAAGGGCTACCTGATGGTCTAAATATTTCATTTCTACCTATGGTCTCATACAGGACATTGATTTTGTAATAGAATGCTTGGAGGGATCTTTCATTGTCTGAAATTTGTTTCAGCACACTTAACAGTTCACCATACTTAGCAGATTTAAACACAACTCTTTGTTTTATTCTCCACTGATTAAGAAACTTCATTTTTAACACAGAGCATTATTTGTGAGGAGGGGAAAAATGGAATAGTAAGCCTTTAATAAGCTTAATGTTCTTGGCTTTTCATGTCTTAAACTGCTTTTTTGGAGCATTGAGCTCTTCTCAAGTTGTATAAAAATAAGAATGTTCTATTACAAATGTGAATAGCCCTAGTCTAAAATATATCTTTAAAGATATTTTTTTCTATTTTGTGTCATGATGGAATTAGTACTTTCCACATTACTTTGGACCAAAACCATAACATTCCTATAATTAAAACTATTGACTAATCATTAAAAATAGATCTGGAAGACTTTTTAACTTTTAGTTTAGGCTTACCTGGTGACTGCATTTCATAGGTTCTTTGTTTCTTTGAAGGTATCATTGCATTGCAAAGTGATGGGCTTTATTGTAACATTAATATACTTTGTGGAGCGCCCTGTTTGGATTCTCTATCACCTCAGTTCCCTCGAGAAAAAGGAGAAATTAAGCTAAGCTTTGTAATTTAAGAAGTGATATGTCTTCTGTTGCTGTATAACAAATTACCACAAACTTACGGCTTAAACCAACATATATTTATTATTTCACAGTTTCCACAGGCAGGAGCCCAGGTACAGCTTAGCTAGATCCAGTGCTCAGGACCTCACAAGGCTGCAGTCAAGGTTTCAGCCAGAGCCACAGCCTCAGAAGCTCGAGGTCCTCTTCCATGCTCATATGGCAGAATCTGTTTCTTGGCAGCTGTAGAATTCAAGGCAGCTTGCCACTTCAAGGCCTGCAGGAGAATCTGACTTTGGAAAAGGCCCTAAACCACCTCTTTTTGAGGGCTCACCTGATCATACTCACCTAGGATAATCTCCGTTTTGATGACCTCAAAGCCAAACTGATTAGTACCTTAATTACACCTGCAAAATCCCTTCCCCTTTGTCCTGTACTGTAACCTATAATATCTATCATATTCACAGATCCTGCCGACACTTGAGGGAAGGGGATTATAAAGGGCATGTGCATCAGGGAATCTTGGGAGCCATCTTAGAGTTCTGCCTACCACAAAAAAGGAGTATCGGTCTTTAGACCCTAGAGCAATTTAGAAGCGATCCCCTAATATACTGCAAGTTTGTTTTTGGACCACTTATAAGAATTTAATGAAAGCTCTGGACCAGCTTCCTCCCCAAATGCATAAGCATAACAGCTTGAGGGAATCAGGAGTCCATGAATTTCCAAGTATAAATGAACTGTCTTAATTAACCCCTTTAAATGATTGCCAAGAGGTGACTTGTCCAGGGTCACACAGCTACTAATGGCCAGGTAAGACCTAGATCTCAACTCGCATACCATTGGAAGCTGTGCTTCAGCTATTCTAGAGTCGTTCATTTAAATTCATGAATCAGTTCATAAAGTGTTGATACAACTTTTTCTAAGTATTTTGAGGAATGGCTAACACTTTGTAAAAGCTTGCCTGAGAGGTTTGAAATTACTTGATTTCTTTTGGGTTTTCAAAATGGAATCTTTTCGTTGTAGATATTAAGGTGGTGAGCTATAAACAGGCCAGTTTAGCTTCAATCAAAGGCAGTTACCAGTTGTTAACTTCTGAAGTTTGGTGAGTTATTTACTTCTTAAGTATAAAAGTTCAGTTAGGATCCCAAGTATAAAGGTTCAGTAGTTGACTGTTTGAAGGTCAGGGTATCTGGTAAATTTTTGTACCTTTTTACTTCTTGATTATTTTACTCCTTGGCAAAATTCATTAAATGTCAGCCAGTAATTTAATATGACTAGGAAAGAAAAATTTGCCCAGACATTTGTTCCCATATTCCTGAAATACCAAATCCATGCCTAACAAACTTGACATTTTGAACATTTGAAGGAGAAAATTATTTTCTTCTTAATAGAAGGATAATAACTTTATCTTTAAACTGGGTTGCCTGTCTGGCTTAGTTGGTGGAGCATATGACTCTTGAACTTGGGGTCATGAGTTCAAGCCTTCCACATCGGGAGTGGAGATTACTTAAAAAATGAGGGATGCCTGGGTGGCTCAGTCGGTTGGGCCTCTGCCTTTGGTTCAGGTCATGATCCCGGAGTCCTGGGATCGAGTCCTGTGTTGGGCTCCTTGCCTCTCCCCCTGCTTGTGTGCTCTCTCTCTGACAAATAGATAAAATCCTTTTTAAATAACCCATACTTTAAAAAATTAAAAGTTTATCTACAAACCTCTAAAAAAAATAAGCACACTAAATAATGTTTTTAAAAATAGAAGTAGGGTAATAAAAGTTATAGATCCCTTTAAGCAAAATCAAGGTGCACATTGACAGCCTTATTATAATCCAAATTCCTAAATTGAAGGAAGACTTTAAAAATGAAGATTTGTCAAGTCTGTATTCCGGTGTGACCAGAAGCAACTGGACTGACTGTAGTATCAAATTATATATTAACTAGCACAGCAACAATGTACAAGAAAGATTTAGTATTTTTCCCTAAGACTTAACCTAGCAGTTCCATTAATTTTTAATATTCCCTTTAAATTCAGGCCCCTTAGGTGACAAATTTGGTTCAGAATATCCATGTTGTACTGTTTATAAAAATGACGGTAACTTGTGAATAAGGACAGCTGAAAGATTCTTTCTGATTTACCTCTTAGCAGAACACTGCACTACTCTCCATCATTGCTTATATTTTTGCATCAGTTTCTGCCTTCTCTCCAAAATTTTGTATGTTACAGCTCTAAATATGCTGCCTACTTCAGATTACTTAGCTTTTCCAGACCATCAGTTCTTCCAGTTTTATTAATGAAGAAATTTTTTACAATCTTTTCCACTTTCGTTTTTCTGTTAACTCTAGAAGGCGTGAATCCTATTTTCCCTGCCCAGATCATACTTCTGTTTTGTATAACTGAAGGATCCCTTGTTACTCTAACTTTACCTGAGATTTCCTTACCTATTTTTACTCCAAACAACAGTTACAAATGTCTAATCAAAAAAAGTATATTTAATAATCTGCTTAAATCTATATCCTTTTTATGATGCTCTCAATCTCCAGTTACCTCCCTTCCGGATAATTCATTCAGCATCCTGTCTTCATTCCTCTGTCTTGGGAGCCTTGTGAGCCACCTTTCCCCCATCCTTTGTACACATAAACCTTTTTACTCTCTTACACATACTAATCAATGCTATTTCCAACTCTTGGACTCAGCTTAGGAGGGTATTTTTCTTATCTCAAAAAAAACCTTCCCCATTTTGGCTCATAATTGTGGGATTGGGAAGGAATCAACATAGGCTTATTTTCTCCTGCCATACCATACTTTGTTTTTGTTTTTTACAAGTTGTCCCCTTGTTCAGCTCATTAAGGTAAAACTTAACTATTATGGGTATTTTCTACTTCCAACCAGTTCCCTTTGTACTGCCACTGTGCTCTCTCCATAAAAGTTAACATTCTGCCTCAAATCTGTTAGCTCCCAGTGCAGTCTTCAGGGTGTCCCACTTTTGTAACTACATAACTGGTTCATAGAAACTGGTTGTTACTTCCTTTTCGCCTCCTTTGAACCCATTTAGGATGGTTATAGGACAGCTCTTTTTTTTTTTTTAAAGATTTTATTTGAGAGAGAGAGAAACAGCATGAGAGGGGACAGGGTCAGAGGGAGAAGCAGGCTCCCCGCTGAGCCGGGAGCCCAATGTGGGACTCGATCCCAGGACTCCGGGATCATGACCTGAGCCGAAGGCAGTCGCTTAACCAACTGAGCCACCCAGGCGCCCAGGACAGCTCTTAAGGTATTTAAGTTTAGTAACCTTGTCGCAGTCCGAGTCAACTAGTGCTCAGAGGTGCTAAAGAGAACTGAAAAGTTGTTTCCTGTTGTCTCTATCCTCAGGTTCTTCATGTATCCCCATGTTTTGCAGTTCTGCCCAGCTGCGAAGAGGCAGTAGTTAGGGAGTGTCTTTTTTGGATTCCTGGTTTTCTCAACTCCATTGTTTGTACCTTGAATTTTCCAGATCTTTGTCTCCTTCAGGAAGCTGGATTTATCCAGTACTTTATACTACCCTTGCCATCCCCATTAACTTATTTTGTAATATGTGTCTTACATTTATGGTTATTTTTCAGTCTGTGGAGTCTGTCAGTCATTGCTCTTATCACATCCACGTTTCTCCATCTTTCCAGTGGATTGTAAGCTCCTTAGGGCAAGATCTGCATATAAACAAAGCTCCATAAACCCCATGAAGGTGCCTGGAGTTCTGTAAAGGTTTGCAATAATAATCATGCATCCTCTCTGACAAACTGATGGTAGGAACTACTTCTAAAAATCATCTTTCTATTTGGAATTTAAAAATTTGCCTCATAGCACTTGAGGTATAGAATGCTTCCTATCAGAAGGAAAGCTATTTCATCCCTTGTCAATGAATGGTAATTTCTTTTCTTCATTTTTGATGTTTTACCCAGTATCAGATCTGGATATCTGACACACATAAGATCTTGAAATGGATCTTGGGGTTTTC
Source organism: Leptonychotes weddellii (assembly GCF_054177405.1). Taxonomy (NCBI): domain Eukaryota; kingdom Metazoa; phylum Chordata; class Mammalia; order Carnivora; family Phocidae; genus Leptonychotes; species Leptonychotes weddellii. The sequence continues at coordinate 99,555,560 of NC_138369.1, read as the reverse complement.
AAAATATCAGTTTTCCATACTATGAAGCAGAGGCAACCTCCTATCTTAATATTGATGTCATTTTTTTAAACATGTACTTTATTGAAGTAACTTTGCATCATATTCAGTAGGTGTTTTTACAAAGAAACTATCCAAATCATAAAGGTAAGCGGTTGCTGTTTTAATCTATATGTAGTACAAAATTATTAGAATGCTATTTTGGTTATTGATGTTGCAGTATTCATTGATTGAAATAATTGCATAAGATTTCTTCTGCCTGAATAGCAATTATACAAATTTTAGTTGCTAGAAATAGGAACAAGCACAAGGAACTCCCTCAATTTTGTCTAGTCCCAGTCTAAACAATTCTGATAATCACTGTGGTGTTTATCCATTCTTTTCCTGCTATTGCAGAGGCCTTCCGTACAAATTCAGACCTTGGCCCATTTGGTAATCTGGCTTCAAATCCCAGCTCTGCCTTTTAATTCTTGTGGGACCTTGTAAAGTTATTTTATCTCTATGTGCTTCTGTTCATCTGAAAAATGGAAAATAATCATAATGCCTACCTCAGTGGGTTATTTCACAGCTTAAAAGACTTAGTTCATGTAAAACAGGGGCACCTGGGTGGCTCCATTAAGCATGTGCCTTCCAGCTCAGGTCGTGATCCGGGGGTCCTGGGACCAGGCACCACATCAGGCTCCTTGCTCAGTGGGGAGCCTGCTTCTTCCTCTCTCTCTGCCCCTCCACCCTGCTCATGCTCGCTCACTCTCAAATGAATAAATAAAACATTTTTTATTTTTTTTATTTTTTAAAGATTTTATTTATTTGACAGAGAGAGAGAATAAGTAGGCAGAGAGGCAGGCAGAGGGAGAGGGAGAAGCAGGCTCCCCGCTAAGCAGGGAGCCCAATGCGGGGCTCGATCCCAGGACCCTGGGATCATGACCTGAGCTGACAGCAGCCGCTTAACCGACTGAGCCACCCAGGCGCCTCTAAAACATCATTTTTAAAAGATTCATGTAAAACACTTCGAATGTCCTAGGTAAATAATAAGCACTTACAGCAGCTAGAGGAAATTTCCTTTAACTTTTACTGCAAATAAACACAGAAGCTTTATTCATCTTTACATTTGACAAATAAGCTGAGAACTGTTTGGATTAGGCATTAAATCAGTAGCTTGGGATACAAAGCCAATTAAAATGTAGCACTTGCTCTCAATTTTTTACAGGGATAGACACGTCATAAGTGGATAAATAAATAATTTATGCAGTAAATACAATGATAGATGTATGTGGTACCTTTGTTAGACCCCCCTGTTTGGGGACTGTATCACAGCATTTGATGGAGCACACAAAAAATTTAGATTTAGTATCTCAGGATTCACTTATCTCCAACTTCAGACTCTTAATCTATTCACATTTAATTTTTTTCAAACCCTTGACCCCTCTTCCCCCTCATTCTTAGTAGATGGCCTTTCCTATTTTGGGGGACAGAGGCGTCAAAGAGAACTATATGGGAGGAACTCCTCAGCTCACTTCCACATTAGAAATCCACATATAGGTGCGCCTGGGTGGCTCAGTCAGTTGAGCAACTGACTCTTGATTTTGGCTCAATTCATGATCTCAGGGTCATGGGATCAAGCGCCATGTAAGGCTCCATGCTGCACGTGGAGTCCGGCTCAGGAGTCTCTCATCTCCCTCTGCCCCTCCCCCTGCTCACATGTGCTCTCTCTCAAATAAATAAAATCTTTAAAAAAAAAAAATACATATATAACTCATCCATTTCTCATAACCAGGGCAGTCCCATTGTCTTGAATTCTATTTCTTGCTATTTCTCAGGAATCTCACACTATGAATTATAGCTTTTCTTTCTATCCAACTATTTTTTTTTTTAAGATTTTATTTATTTATTTGACAGAGACACAGAAAGGGAACACAAGCAGGGGGAGTGGGAGAGGGAGAAGCAGGCTTCCTGCTGAGCAGGGAACCTGATGTGGGGCTCAATCCCAGGACCCTGGGATCATGACCTGAGCCGATGCCTTCGACTGAGCCACCCAGGCGCCCCTCTATCCAACTATTCTTCAATGTGATCTTCCTATCAACATTTAAACAGGCTCAGTTATTTCCTATCTTAAAACGGAAGTGCAGCACTCCCCTTCCAGCTACTACACCATCCTCCCTTTACTGTCAAAGCCAAAGTTCTCTTGAGAAGTTTGCTTGCTCCCTCCAATTGCTCAAGTCCCGTTCACTTCTTAAGCCATTACAATCTCATTTGCCCCATCATTCTATAAAGCCCTTGAAAAATCACCAATGCCTACATTTCATTAAATTAAATGGGCAATTTTTCTCTCTTATCTTGACTCAGAAATACTAGATACTTGACCACTAGATTTTCACAATACCTCATTGTTTTTCCTCTTTGATCATTGCTACCTCCTCTCATGCCATCCCAGACTCCTAGCCAGCATTTTATCTCCTTTCTAGCACATCTTTCTGGTCATTAAATGCTTAAAGAGTTTAATTCTCAACCCAGATTCTCCTCTCACACTAAATCCCCTTTAACCTATGCAGGCAACAGTAGTCACACTTAAATGATCATCTGTGACATGCCCACTGATCCTCAATTTAGTGTCCACTTTCTCTGAAATCACCATACTGCCTCCTAGTTCCATTGTATATTCTTTCCTCCTTTGCTGAAGATTAATTGACCATATAATTGTAGGTTCATTTTGGGTTTTCTGTTCTGTTCTATTGATCTATGTATCTATTTTTGTGCCAGTACCATACTGTTTTGATTGCTGCAGCTTTGTAATACAGCTTGAAATCTGGAATTGTGATACCTCCAGTTTTGTTTTTCATTTTCAAAATTGCTTTGGCCTTTTGGGGCCTTTTTTGGTTCCATACAAATTTTAGGATTGTTTGTTCTAGTTCTATGAAAAATACTGTTTGTATTTTTTTTTAATTTTTTTAAATAAATAAAGCCTTAGGGCACAGGTGATTCAAAAATAAATACTCGCAGAAGGCTACCAAGAGTAGAACTGGACCTTTACATTTTCAAGGGAGAATCATGTGAGGACAGATGATTGATACAGGGCCTTCTTGGCCAAGGGAATTCCAAACATGCATACAAACTTGCATATGGGATAAACATGGTGCATCCTGACCAGGGCCTGCTTAGTGAGCGTATGACCTATGCTGCCAGAGTCCATGCTCAGCAGGGCCCTGTGCTTGGCCCAAAACAGTGTTGTCACCACCTGACATTTTCATCGGTTTTTTTTCTTTTTGTAATTTGTAATTAACATATAATGTATGATTTGTTTCAGGGGTACAGGTCTGTGATTCATCAGTCTTACACAATTCACAGGGCTCACCATAGCACATACCCTCCCCAATGTCCATCACCCAGCCACCCCATCCCCCCACCCTCCTCCCCTCCAGCAACCCTTAGTTTGTTTCCTGAGATGAAGAGTCTCTTATGGTTGACAAACTGTTGGCATTTTGATAGGGATTGCACTAAATCTGCAGATTGCTTTGGGTAGTATAGCCATTTTAACAATATTTGTTCTTCCAATCCATGAGCATGGAATGTCTTCATTTCTTTGCATCCTCTTGAATTCCTTTGTTACCAGTATTTTATAGTTTTCAGAGTACAGGTCTTTCACCTCTTTGGTTAAGTTTGTTCCTAGATATTTTTTTGGTTTTGGTGCAATTGTAAATGGGATTGTTTTCTTAATTTCAGTTTCTGCTCCTTCATTATTAGTGTGTAGGAATGCAACAGATTTCTGTACATTGATTTTGTATCCTGCAACTTTACTGAATTCATTTTTCAGTTCTAGTAATTTTGGGGTGGAGTCTGTAGGGTTTTCTATATATAGTATCATGTCTTCTGCAAACAATGAAAGTTTTACTTCTTCCTTACCAATTTGGATGCCTTTTATATCTTTTTCTTGTCTGATTGCTGTGGCTAGGACTTCTAGTACTATGTTGAATAAATTTGAGAGTACACATCCTTTTCTTGTTCCTGAACTTAGGGGAAAAGCTGCTTTTCCCCATTAAGTATGATGTTTGCTGTGGGTTTTTCATATATGGCCTTTATTATATTGAGTTATGTTCCCTCTAGACCTCCTTTGTTGTAGGTTTTTATCATGAATGGATGTTTACTTTGTCAAATACTTTTCTGCATCTATTGAAATGATCATATGGTTTTTATCCTTTGTCTTATTGATGTGATGCATCATGCTGATTGATTCGTGAATATAGAACAACCCTTGCAAAAAAACAAATACTCTTGCATCCTGGGAATAAATCTCACCTGATCATGATGAATGTTTCTTTTAATGGATCGGTTTGCTAGTATTTTGTTGAGGATTTTTGCATCTGTATTCATCAGAGATATTGCCTGTAGTTCTCTTTTTTGGTGGTGTCTTTGTCTGGTTTTGGTATCAGGATGATACTGGCCTCATAGAATGAATTTAGAAGTTTTCCTTCCTCTTCTATGTTTTGGAACAGTCTGAGAATAGATACTAACTCTTCTTTAAATGTTTGGTAGAATTTGCCTGTGAAGCTGTCTGGTCCTAGACTTTTGTTTATTGGGAGTTCTTTATTTTTTTTTTTAAAGACTTTATTTATTTATTTGTCAGAGAGAGAGACAGCACAAGCAGGGGGAGAGGCAGGCAGAAGGAGAAGCAAGCTCCCCACTGAGCAAGGAGCCGGATGTGGGACTCGATCCCAGGACCCTGGGATCATGACCTGAGCCAAAGGCAGCCGCTTAACCGACTGAGCCACCCAGGCGTCCCAGGAGTTCTTTAATTATTGATTCAATTTCACTGCTGGTATTTGGTCTGTTCAAATTTCCTATTTCTTCCTGCTTCAGTTTTGGTAGGTTATATGTTTCTAGGAATTTATCCATTTCTTCTAGGTTGTCCAATTTGTTGGCATATAATTTTTCATAAATATTCTTGTACAAAGTCCTTGCACCAGTTAGTCAAGGTATAAATGTAAAGGAAAAGTTCTTGAAGGAAATTAAAAGTGCTACTCCAGTGAACACACAAAATGATAAGAAAGCAAAACAGCCTTATTGCTGAGATGGAGGAAGTTAGTGGTCTGGATAGAAGATCAAACCAGCTACAACATTCCCTTAAGTCAGAGCCTAATCTGGAAAGATCTTAACTCCCTTCAGTTCTATGAAGGCTGAGAGAGGTAAGGAAGCTGTAGAAGAAAAGTTTATGCTAACAGAGGTTGGCTCATGAGTGTTAAAGAAAGAAGCAGCTCCATAACATAAAAGTACAAGATGAAGCAGCAAGTTCTGATACAGAAGCTGCGGCATATCATCCAGAAGAGTTAGCTAAGATAACTAATAAAAGTGACTACACTGAACAACAGATTTTCAATATAGATGAAATAGCCTTCTATTGGAAAAAGATGCCATCTAGGACTTTCATTGCTAGAGAGGAGAAGTCAGTGCCTGGCTTCAAAGCTTCAAAGGACAGCTGACTCTCTTGTTAGGGCCAAGTGAAACTGGTGACTTTAAGTTGAAGCCAATGCATATTGGCCATTCTGAAAACCCTAGGGCCCTTAAGAAATATGCTAAATCTACCCTGCCTGTGTTCTACAAATGGAACAACAAAACTTGGATGATAGCACATCTGTTTACAACATGGTTTACTGAATATTTTAAGCCCACTATTGAGACCTACTGCTCAAGGGGGGGAAGAAAAGATTCCTTTCAAAATATGACTGCCCATTGACAGAGCACCCAAAGGCTCTGATGGAGATGTACAATGATATTAATGTTGTTTTCATGCCTGTGAACACAACATCAGTTCTGTAGTCCACGGATCAAGGAGTAATTTCAACTTTTAAGTCTTATTATTTAAAAATTACATTTTGTAAGGCCATAGAGAGTGATTCTCTGATGGATCTGGGCAGACCAAATACCAAAATTAGGGAAACAAAGGGAAAATATATGCATAGCTCTCCAAATATGCTATCTTGTATGAAAATACATTATATATATTTTCAGTCCCCAATTGGATCCTTGAAAATTACAAGCAAAATGAAAAAACTTCTGTCCTGAGATGAATTTCAGTATTGTGTTCCACAAAGCCTTTAACACTGCCCCCTGGTGGCAGCAAAAGTGAAACTTAATGTAAAAATTATATTTTTGTTTATATTATTCACGTGAGGGCACAGCAGGAACTGGTCTCTGAAGGTCACTAAGCTCCAGTAGTCATAATAAAAATGGACACATGGCATCCAGAAGTGTCTTCCTCCCACAATAGTTTTGTGATGTCACTCCAGTGCTATGGACAAAGCCTAATATTGTGCCAGTTGGTAATGGAAAAATGTTTACATGGTCTAGCTCCAGTGTCACAGAGTAGGGCAAAGAAGGGAGGATTTGGAGATGAGGGAGGACGGATAATACATATGCCTCTAAATAGTTTTTAGGCCATCCTTCTTTTCTATTTCTACTATGTACTGCCCTATTCAGCACCCCATTATCTCATGCTCAATTGCTCTAAAAGTTTCCTAATTAGTCTTCCTGGCTCTATTCTTATCTTCCTGAAATCCATTCACCATTCTAGATGCCATTAAGACCATTAGTGATTTATGGGAAGAAGTCAAAATAGCAACATGAAGAGGAGTTTGGAAGAAGTTGAATCCAACGCTTATGAGTGACTGAGGAATTCAAGACTTCTGTGGAGAAAATAACTGCAGATTGTTTTCTTTTTGCTTTAATTAAAGCACTATTGGCTTGTGGTTAAAAACAAAACAGATGGTACAAAAGTACTTTTAATGAAACATCAGTCTTCTTCTCTGTCCCAATTCCATTCCCCAGAGGTAACTACCTTTTACTGATACTGGGGTTACATCCAACACTTTAAATAAAATGCATCTATCTCTAGTTTTTATTTTATTTTATTTATCTATTATTTTAGCTCATAACACCTTCCAAGTTCATTCTTCTCTTTCTTTTCCCAATTTTGATAAATTATTTTTGAATTCTTCTAATGTTTATCTTTATACTTTGTTCATTGAACCTCTATTTCTTATTCTATCAGTTTTCAGCATTATCTCTTAAGCCCCTGGTATGTAAGATAATAGTATCGCTTCAGCTCTTCTCTTCACCCCTGTGCCCCTCTCCCACCTCCCAACTTTTGTTGGCTTTGCTTTAAAAAAAAATCGTGATTGAGATATAACTCATATGCCATAAAGTCCATGCATTTAAAGTGTACAATTCAATGGTTTTAATGCACAAGAGTTGTGCAGCCATCACCATAATCTAATTTTAGAACATGTTCATTACTCCAAAAAGACATCCCATTCCCATTAGCAGCTACTTCCCTCTTCCCCACAACTCCTCCAGACCTACACAACCACTACTCTGCTTTTTGTCTTTATAGATTTAACAATTCTAGGCACTTCAGATAAAGATACAATATATGGTCTTTTGTGACTTTCTTAATTTGGCATAATGTTTTTGAGGGTCACCCATGTTTTGGCATGTATCAGTATTTCATTCCTTTTTATTGCTGAACAATATTCCATTGTGTGGATGTACCACACTTTCTTGGTCTGTCTCAGTTGATGGACATTTTGGTTGTTTCCACTTTTTTTGTTATTACGAATAATGTTGCTGTATACTGTTCAATTTATTTTTCATTTTATTCTGTAACCATAATTGTCTCATCTGTCTTGACTATGGATTGATTCTAAAAATTGAAAAATAATGAACAAGGTTACATTAAGCACATGTTGCTCACTGCAGAGCAAAATAGTGTGGTAGGATTATATTTTCTTCTCTACAAAACTAACATCACAATCTCCTTCTTACCCCCCGAGGCATCCCTTCCAGAGCCTTCCACTCTGTGTTACAGTGTGGACTCACTGCAAGTGGTAAACCAGGAATTGATCAATTCCTTTGTGGATACCATTTCTTTCTCTTTCTTGTTTATTACTTTTGTCTTATAGATATTCATCTTCAAGTAACTTCCTCAGAAATGGCTCATAGAGGTAAATTTTTTAAGTCGTTGCATATTTGAAAATATCTTTATTTTACCTTCACCAAAATTTGACAAGGTATACAATTCTGCATTCAAATCTAGAATTCTCAGAATGCTGAAGAAGTTATTTCATTGTCTTCTGGCACCTATTATTACCGTTGATAATTTTATGACATTTGGATTCTCATTCCTTTATTGGTAGTCTGTTTATCCCCCTTTCCCCTCTGAGTCTTTTAATGATCTCTTTATATTTTGTATTCTGAAACTTCATGATGATATATCTAGCACGGATCTTGCTTAGTTTATCATATTTGGCAGAGTTATGTCTTTCTTCAGATCTTGGAAATGTTTTGTACTTTTTTTGATAGTTTCTTCTCCATTTCTCTCTTCTCTTTTTTTGGAACTTAAATGCTGAAACCTGCTTTTCATCCCTTTGTCTTTTTTTGTTTAACATTCTAAGAGGTTTTTTTGGGGGGGGGGTGTTTTTTTTTGTTTTACTTTATCTACCAGTCCTTCTATTAATTTCTTTTTTTTACCTTGGCAATCATTTGTTTCTTTCATTTTCAGTAGCTTCATTTGTGTTCCTTAAAGTTCCTTCTTCTTTGCATTCTATTCTTGTTTTATGGGTTACTGCCTTTTTAAATCTCTCTAAATATTAATTTGAAGGATGTTTCCCCATCTGTTCTCTGAATTATATTGTTTTTTCTGCGATCAAGTATTTTGCTTATCTTGATCCTTATCTTTCTTGCTACTGGTCTTCATATTTGCAGTGATCCTTAGTTTTCTGTTCATCTTTAAGAATGGAGGATCAGGTTGATTATGCCAGGTAGTTAGTGTGTTTTCTCTGCTGTTGCATTGTAGGTCCTTTTCCCCAAGAGCTTTTCCTTAAACTGACAAGACTCAGAATTCTGCATGCTTTGGCAAGTTCTTGTTGACTGCAGACTTTGCTTTAGAGTGTACGGACAGGATGCTGATCATCAGACTGACGTCCTCAACATTTCACAGTGAGGAGGGAGGAAGCCTTAGTTCTCCCTAAGCAGATCATTTTCTTTGGCTAGAGCCCACTTGTTTTTCTTTTCCTTTTTTTGCCCTCAAGATAAATGTCAATTGTTTTACATGCACGTAAGGGAAGGGAAGGGAGTTTAAAGTGCCAAATGTTAATCTTCAGTTTATCCTTGTTTTCAGAACCCTATCTCATCTGTCTGCCAGCCCACTCCTGGTCTGGAGCCCCTTCAGCTTTCCACCACTCAGGTCAACCCCCATCTCCACTCCAGTCTCTTCAGACTCCTGTTGTGAGCATCCTCCACTCTGACCAAACTGCTCCTATCTGCTGCTCATTTTCCTGCAATCACTTGATACCTCTCTTCTAGTGATTTACTCCTTCACTTGTTCTCCTCACTCTTAGGGGTTTCTTGCTCTTCTACATTTTCATTTCAACAGATTCTCATATGGAAATACAGAAAATACACATTTCATCACCATATTGAAATGGAATTTTATGGTGCTTAGTTTTGCTTTTTATTTCCTTTCCCCAGATCTTATGTGTGTGTGCATGTGTGTATATGTCTCTGTAACGGTAGTTTATAATTGTAATATATATTTAACCTCTGAAATGTGGAAATATGGGGAAATAAATTTCTATAATACACCAAACAGAAATAATTACTGTTACCTTTATGATGTATTTATTTTCAGTCCTTTCATATGCATATGGTGTATTTTAACAAAACAAACTTGGTATTATATGATGTACAATTTTATATCCTTCTCTTTTCACTTTCATCATGAGCAGTTTCCTAAGTCACAAAATTATTTTCTACTCCATGATTTTTAATGCCAACATAGTATTTCAGTATATGGGTAGACCATAATTTACTTACTAATTCTGTTAGGCATTTTGCTTGGCCCCAGCTTTGTTGGTTGGTTGGTTTGCTTGTTTGTTTAATTTGTTATTATAGAGTGTATCGTCCCTGGCCTTTGTTACACCAGTCTTCATTGCAATTCAGAAGTGTAGTCTGTTTAAGCAACAAGGAATTTATTGAAAGAAAATAGCCCATAGAATCACCATAAGTCATATGAACTTAATGATTTATTAACTTTTGTGTACACAGGTTCAGGTAAGAGCTTCTCTTATTCATTGAAAAGAAGCATCCATCTATTATCCATCTTCCCGAGCACTAAGAGAGATGCGCTTTTACCCCTCACATGGAGCTCACTCATGGCATTTCTCCTAGATGTTCTGATCTCCTTACATACCAGTTCTTCTACACCTTCCCCATTCTTTCTTTTCCCTTTTTTTTTTTTAAGATTTTATTTATTTATAGATCAGAGAGAGAGAGCACAAGCAGGGGGAGCAGCAGGCAGAGGAAGAAGCAGGTCCCCACCCAAGGAAGGAGCCCAATGCGGGACTCAATCCTGGGACCCTGGGATCATGACCTGAGCCGAAGGCAGACGCTTAACCATCTGAGCCACCCAGGCACCCCAAAAGCATCTTTTAATGGGTGAAAACTAGTAAAGTTTACCTTCAAAATGTAACTATTACTTGGAAAATTTTAAATAAGCCATATAGAATTATTGCCTTCAACATAGGACATGCTGAGAAAAGATTTTCAACATAGCACACAATAATCAGTTAATCAGGTCACAGGTATTTCCTGAGCACTTCCTATGTACTGGGTTCTGTCCTAGGCCCTAGGCCCAAGGAATATTCAGTAGTAAATAAATGAGAGAAGGTTTTGGTTCTCAAAGAGCTTATGTTCAAGCTGATTGTAACAGGACTGTTTTATATAAACGATATATATTTTCTTTATGATATATATCAGATATATTAATTATTAGGCATTGCAGTTGTAACTCTAAATCCGGGCCCACAAGCGTGAAGCATCTGAGGAAAAACTGGACAGGTCAGCATGGGGTCGTTCACACTGGTCCTTCCTGCTGATGTGAACTTGCCATGAATTCCAAAGGGATAATGTGAAGGGTAGCTGCAGCTCAGGACCCCCTGCTCCCCTCTCTCCATGTTCCATCTTCTTCCTGCAGGCCTCTTTCCTTACAACTGCAGTTCTCATTTTTCCCGTGACTGTTTCGATTATGCTGTCAAGTCCTGTGGTGTCTTGGATTTGATCTTGAAACTTAATGAAGGCTCCTTAACATTGCTCCCTAGCAGTTTGCCTGAAAGTTGTTTAGCAACTACCGAGAACAAGGTCAGAGTCCCCTGGCTACGCTGGCTGGTCGTTCTTACTCCTGCTTTCCCTTAAATCAGAAATAGGGAGGGAGAAAGACTCGTCAAAAGCACCCCCTCTCAGGCTGCCTGTCCCAAAGAGCGTACTTCCACATGGGTGTAGTGATGGAGCACGTGGGACAGAGGAGGCCCTCGCGTGAGCTGCCGCTCCCCGCTCCCATGCAGTACAGACAGTGACGTGGGAGCAGCAGGTCTACGCTGGCCCAGCGAGGCAGAGCAGGGGCGACTCCTTACCCAGAGACAAGGCTGGACGGCGGAGCTACCGACCAGAGGGAGACTATGGCAGACTCAGGTGTCTGCAGGCCGCGAGAGTCTGGGGAAGCCAGGCTGCTGGGGAGCCACTGGGAGGACTGCCCACACTGATGACAGAGTCCAGGCCCCACTCAGGCCGGCCTCAGACTTCAGCCGTGAGGTCCGGCAGCTCGGAGGGACTGAGCCGAGGATGGATTGTGCACAGCCTCCAGGTACAAAAGCAAAACTGAGCATAGTTCCAAGGACCTTGCCTTGATATGCCACCCAGCTGTACAAAGTCACAGAGGAGCCCCTCTCCCTTCATCATCCGGACCCGCCTAAGAGAGAGAAGAAGCCTCAGTAATTGTTTCCACAAGGCCAAACACTACCCAAAGAGACTTTTTAAATTACAAACTTCAAATGGAAATCTTATTTAAAAACATTGTTTTTTTTTTTAAGAACTTGTGAGTAGAAACTCATTGGGAAGATCACCAGATCGGGGGGTGGGGGGATGGGTCGGCCGGGTGATGGGCATTAAGGAGGGCACGTGCTGCATGGAGCACTGGGTGTTATACGCAAACAATGAATCATGGAACACGACATCAGAAACGAATGATGTATGGTGATTAACATAACATAATAAAATAAAATAATAATAATAAAAAGATCACCAGATCTGCCAGATCAACTAGAGATCAAAATAAAGAAGGTACATTTTCTCTGCACATCCAAGTTGTAGGATGCTATATTAGGGTTCTCCAAAGAAACAACCAATAGAGTGTGTGTGTGTGTGTACACACATAAATACATATATATGTACAGACACACACACACATGTAGAGAGATTTATTATGAGGAATTGGCTCAGAAGATTATGGAGGCTGAGAAGTCCCAGGATCTACTGTTTGCAAGCTGGAGGCTATGGAAAGCCCATAGTTTAGTTCTAATCCAAGCCTGCAGCCTGACAACCAGGAGCCAACTGCATAAATCCCAGTCTGAGCACAGGAGAATACAACCAGGCAGGGTAAATTCTTCCTTCCCCTTTTTGTTCTATTCAGGCCCCCAGTGGATGGGATGAGGCCCCTCCACACTGGGGAGGACAGTCTGCTTCACTCAGTCTACTGATTCAAATGCTAATCTGTCCTGGAAGCATCCTCACAGACATACTCAGAAATAATGTTTAACTGGATATCTGGATATCCCATGGCCTAGGCAAGTTGATACACAAATTGATGCATCATAGATGCATATTTTTTTAACCCTGATATGGAAAAGGGTCCACTTTGTCCTTCCTCTTCCCTTCTGGACCTCCCAGTCATAAAATTGGCCAAGTCTGATCCTTGATATGCTAAGGGAGGAGATAAAAGATTTGTAGATGCTTTTTTCTCAAGACAATAGTGTATGAAGAAACCACTAGCTGTTAAATAAGCCAATGTGTTGTCATTAAATAACTAGAATGATGACCAGCATGATTGTTTGGTTTTTCCAAATGCTATTCTTATAATTTGTAATAATTTTTATCCATTCCTCACAGCCTTGGATGGATCTATTCACTCACTCCGCTGTGTATTTGGCCTAAAAGATTAGTTTTTAATCATAAATAATGAATGATAGTTTATGAGATACTAAACAACCTTTAATACTTGCCTTTAAAAATGAAATTCATTTTAGAAAAAAAATTAACATAAAAATGTTTCCATTAAAAAAAAACATCCTCTCGGGGCGTCTGGGTGGCTCAGTCAGTTAAGCGTCTGCCTTCAGTTCGGGTCATGATCCCAGGATCCTGGGATTGAGCCCCGCATCGGGCTCCCCGCTCAGCGGGAAGCCTGCTTCTCCCTCTCCCTCTGCCTGCTGCTCTGCCTACTTGTCCTTTCTCTCTCTCTGTCAAATGAATAAATAATCTTAAAAAAAAAAAAATCCTCTCTTCTTTGAAAACTCCCCTCATTAAAATGGCTCTAGGATGCAAAAAAAGCTTTCAAGGGCTCTCTGATGCCATCCAGATTAGAAGAAGCACAAGGAGTGCCTAAGCAATATGTACAAAAATAGAGATTACCTCTCTCTAGGTAGTGTCAAAATGTGGTGGTAGAGATGTTCCTCTAGCCTGAGTCAAAAAGGTTCTTTCTATAAAAGTGAGATTTCTGCTGTACCCTAAAGGAGAAGGTGACTGTGTCAAAGATAAATGAGGGGGTTGTTCATCGATGAAGATTCTGGGCATGGTATGAAACTAGAGAAGAGAATCTGTATCAGGTTTAATCACATGGAGATTAGAACGGGGATTTTGGACTGTGCATGCAGTGATGACCAAGGGACAGCAATCTGAGTTATAAAAGACCTTTGTAGGACAACAGACGAAGAAGGTGCCTACCTGGCCCCCAAGCAAAACTATTACTCTGGAAAGTTAATCAAGCTGTTCTGTGCTTTGTGACCTGCCCTGAGAATTGCTCCCAGCCTTCCATTGTTTCCTTTCTTTCCTCAAATTCCATAGCAGGAAGTTGTTAATCCCAACTAGTGCTAAAGCCTAGAGACCCTTTTTTTTTTTTTTTTGATGATGTTCCTTTCCTCCTTTGTCTAGTTCTTGCCACATCTGTAGGAAAATACATTTTGACTTCCAAACATTTAAAAACATCTGAAATATGACAATTTGGAAGGTGAGAATTTTTCTCCCTATCTTCAAAAAACTCATATTCTTATTTATCTTAATATACCTTTAGTCATCTTTTTACACCTGCACTTCGTAGGTATTCAAAACGTAAAAAAATGAGTAGAATTAATCCATTTCCTAGTAAATACGCATGTATTATTCTTATTTTGCCAGGGGGCTATAAACTCCATGAGGACAGTCACCTCAGAGCTACAGTACCAAGTAGTCAGTTGAGATTTTTTTTTAAATTTCTTTTAAAATGATTATTACAATTATTTTGCTTTCAAACAAAATTATCATAACTGATCCATTACCGCCTCCAAAAGAAGGTAGAAGCAGAGAGAACAAGCAGAAACCCAGGGCAAGTGTTACTGTTTACAATGTTTCTGTCTCTGGTACAGTGAGTGGTTTTGTTGGGACTTAAATCACCGGATCCATGAAGAAGAGCTCACCAGAGGGTGAGAAGGTGAAGGCCTCTGGGTGACCCCAGCTGGCCACCCCAGGGTTTAGGTGGCCACAGGGCTCTCTCCAGAGTTCTTGTCTTGTTTCCCCTCTTAAACAGAGAATGGTACTTACCTGTGATAAAATGTGATACGTGATAAAAGTCACTCCAGACTCCTGCCTCTCTGGTGTCGCCTTCATTCCAGCAAGGGTCGTCGCAGAGTGTTTCTAGGTTGTTTATAGTGTGATAGGCAAGAAGTACCTGAGACCTTAAAAGAACTCTCTAAATACCTGAAGGTGGGCTTTCACACAAACTAAAGGCATTGCAAAGCATCCAAGTCTTCCCCCTTCCAATTTGCTAAAAATCCCAGGGCCTGCCCTATTTAAAAGGATGTCAGGCACCTCAAGCTAGGAAAGCGCTCATGTCCACTCAGTATAGATGGCCATTATGGCTACAGTATCTCACTGGTATTTAGTGTCGTTTTTTGAGGCTGGTCCTCCATTATCATAGACAGGTACTGTTGGCCGCTGGGTGGTTGTGCCCCATGGACCCACATAAGTGATCCTTTGAAGCAGGACATTCCTTCCCTCAGCACTAGGCTTAGCCAAGGAAGGCCCTTACTTGGGGTTAGCTCCCAGGGTGCCAGCCCAGAGTGCTCAACTCTTTAGGACCCATGCGGGACATTCCCCGCACTGGAAGTTGTGTTCTGGCATTCGCTCCTAGAGGACCAAAACCACTGTTCCCATTCTCTCTAGGGTTGGTCAGTTCCAGCCCTTGAAACCCAGGGGACTGATGACCCTACCTCCTGGAAAACAGAGCTTTGGGCCCATCCTCTGGCTAGCAGCCACTCTCAGGAGGCAGGCTTATTGAAACAACCCTGGCACCTCTCACTGTGAAGCCAGAAGAAAAATAATTTTATCTGCAGGGAGACATACTGCAAAATGATAAGCTGCCGAAGCAGGAACACATTTTAACTTGTACTTCCCTTCCTCCTATAATGTTCTCCCTTATCACTCCTCATTCTCACCCCCCACCTTCACATCTCAAGTCCTGTCTACTACTTTATTTGGTGTATTAGAAAAATTTTATTTTTTATTTTTTTAAGATTTTATTTATTTACTTGACAGAGCAAGTGCACAAGCAGGGGGAGAGGCAGAAGCAGGTTCCCTGCTGAGCAGGGAGCCCAATGCGGGACTCGATCCCAGGACTCTGGGATCATGAGCTGAGTGGAAGGCAGACACTTAACCAAATGAGCCACCCAGGCACCCCTGTATTAGAAAAATTTTGAAGAAGCAAATGTGAGTGAAGGTGAAATAATACATACCTATAAAAGTAAAAGAACTAGGGGCGCCTGGGTGGCTCAGTTGGTTAAGCGTCTGACTCTTGGTTCCAGCTCAGGTCATGATCTCACGCTTGTGAGATCGAACCTCATGTTGGGTTCCATACTCAGTAGGGAGTCTGCTTGAGATTCTGTCCCTTTCCCTCTGTCCCTCCCCTCTGCCCCATGCACACTCTCTCGATCTCTAAAAATAAGTAAATAAATAAATCTTCTTTTAAAAAGGTATAAAAGAACTATAGAAATAAGAATTATCATTAGGATGTAGGTTTAGATTATATTCCAGAGGGGTTAGTTATGTTTATGTATATGTATGTGGTTAGTATAGCAATAGCTTCTCTCAAACGTAAGAACAAGTATATAAATGAACAAGAATACTATAGGATAGGCTTCAGACTGTCCACAATAGATACAATAACACAGTGGTCTAGCATTTGATGGCTAATATCATTTTGATTAGCACTGATTAGCCAGGTCTTTCAACTGTAACATTTCTACCTAGCAGAAACTCTCATGGGAGCAATCACTTTGGTTTGAGACTTGATTTTAGTCTTAAGCACACTAAGAGAATTTCAGGAGGAAAGGTCCTTAAAAGTGTCAGAGTTTCTTAGTTTCTCTTCCCTTGGAAGATTGACCTTTGTTTTCTTTCTTCTTGAGTTGGGTCATTTATTAGCTTCATTTTCATTCAGAGTCACTGCCCAATATAAAGTATAACATGAATGTAACCCATTTTCCTCCTGATGACTAAAGCTTTTTGTTTGGTGACTATGGTTTGGGAAGATCAGTATAATCTTGAAAGGACTTACTGAAGAGCTTGCACAGACTTGTGTTACTTACCTCTTCAACCTTGGACCTTATTTCATAGTCAGGCTTGAAACAGTGTATCTGTTCTTTCCTCCAACCAAATGAACTGGGTGGAGGAGGGAGGAGAAGGGAATGAAGGCAGAACGAGAGGAGGCACAGGGACTGTGAAACCTTTCCTCCTCCAGTCACGACCTTACCTCCACTAGGAGTGGGGTGTGGGAGGTAGGGGGGAGCCATGCCTGCTATCTTCCCCAAATGTGGAATTAAAAAAAAAAGTATTATTCAAAATTGGGGCACCTGGATGGCTCAGTTGGTTGAGCATCCCACTCTTGATCTCAGCTTGGGTCTCGATCTCAGGGTTGTGAGTTCAAGCCCCATGCTGGGCTCTGCGCTGGGTGTGGAGCCTGCTTGAAAAAAAAAAAAAAGGTATTATTAAAAATATACTGGTTTACATTTAGTTACTTTCCAATTTCTGCTGGTGAGGAAATTTGTAAAAATTGTTACCAATTTAAACCTCCCGTTATTTGCAAAGGTCAGGAGTTCCAACGTTTTGTAGAACTGCTGGGATCCAACGAGCGGTGGAGAGCACAGGCCTTTGAAGCTGGAAAGGAGTTCAGAGAGCAGTCTTCTCACTTGATGGGCGAGAAGACTGAGGCCCAGATAGTAGTATCTGGAGGGGGTTAGTAGGCTGGAGGCACAGCAGGGACCCAAGTTTCTCCCCCTGGTTTAGTGCTTTAACACAAAAGCTGACGCATTCTTTCACTCACTCTTCAAGAAATGTTTAGGTTCTTACTATGTGCCGGACACAGTTCTGGGCAGGGTTCCGCCCTCTGTGAATTTCTGTGTTGGACAGTAGCGAGGGCCGGCCTCACGGGAGTATAGGGTGCTGTGGGCGGGGCAAGGAAGTCCAGGGGCAAGAGCTCAAAGGCCTCTCTGGGTAACAACTGCAAGTCATTTTGGTGTGACTGGAATGTGAGGAAGGGGATGTGAGGAGAAAACAAGAAGGAGGAAGGAGGCTAGAGAAGGAGGCAGGGTCAGATCTTGCAGAGCCATGCAGGCTGGTGGGAAGCGACAGGAGTCCGAGCAGGACAGTGACCTGGTAAGGTCTGTGCATTAGAAAGCCCACTCTGACTACAGCAGGGTAAAGAAATTAGTCCAGAGGCTCCCAGGGTGGCATGAATGGCTTTGAAGAGAGCCCAGATGATGAACCTCTTAGCCTCTGGGGCAACAGGCAAAACCTGGTGGCTTCTTCCAGAAGCCTCAAATGGTTATCCCAGTGTGCTGTGCAAATGATAAGAAACAGATTGGAAATAATAAGAAACAGACTGGAAAGCATGGCCTCAGAGGAGAGCAAAACTCTAGGTGCAGAGCCCCATTCCATAGGATATCCAAGAGGGAATCGTATTGACCTGAACCATGAGGTCAGGATTTGACTCTTGACTTTGTATTTCACTAGTTGTAAAGTGGGGAGTAGGACTCAAGGTGTTGGGCAACCAGAAGGGTGGTGGTGCCATTTGCAGAGATGGGGAATGTAGGCAAAGAGCTAGGGTGTGGGGTAGGACTGTGAGTTAGGACATGATGATGATAAGGGACCTGGAAGACATCCAAGAAGAGTTGGATGTCCAATGAGCAGAAAAAGTATGTGGCTCTGGGGCAGAGCAGGAAGTCTAGGCTAAAGCTGTAGATTAGGAAATCCTCGGCCCACCCATGGTAACTGAAGCTGTGACAGTGGGTGTGGTTAGCGGAGAGAAATGTGTGCAGTGAAAGGAAAGCGGGGCCCAAGAAAGGAACATCAACATGTAGACACGGGCATAGGAAAGGATTCCCAAAAGAGAAGACATGGCCAGGGAGAAGGAGTTAGAGCAAAGCATGTGGTATCCTGAAAGCAAAACCGAGAGCCTTTCTAGAAGATAGAGATGCTTAAGGGTGTAAAATGCTGCCAAAGCTTGCTGTGTGGGGCTGTAAATAACCCCCACCCTCTGGAATTCATTTGTATTCTCAAGATGCATGGATGGTGTTCACTTTTTTTCGTCTGAAAGAGGAAAAAGGGAAAATAAGTACTATGTAAGGTGATGAATATGGTTAACCAAGCTACTTGTAATCATTTTGCAATATATACATGTATCAAATCATCACTTTAATACACCTTAAATTTACACAATGTTATTTGTCAGTTATAACACAATGAAGCTGGAGAAAAAAACAAAACAAAAAAAGAGGAAAAAGACACTGTGGTCTGGGTGTATGGAAGAGATGGAGAAAGAGGAAGAAAATGGAGACCCTGAGAGGTTCAGGTAGAAGCTGTAGGACTGGACGATGAGGGAACTTGAGACTCTGGGGGCACAGGGTTGGGGACGGGGCCTCACTTCCATGCAGCCCAGAGGACCCCTGGCTGGGCGCAGAGAGCAGCGGGCAGTG
>NC_138369.1:99402068-99535969 GCF_054177405.1 Leptonychotes weddellii | reverse complement strand
AAGGGATGGCCAGGTCTCAGGCTCCATCTCTGTGTTCCATAACAAGACAGGAAAGGTGTCTGACCAGAGGGCAAGAGTAGGAAAAGCAAGAAGCAGATGTATTATAATGGATATGGAATATAGTGAGAGAGGGATATACTTAGTCTCTCAGTAGCTGGTGTGAAAATGCCTCTTGTGTGTGGGGGTGCTCCTTCATTCACAAAATAACTTTATAAGCCAGACGTGGAGTGGAGTTTAAACCCTGGATGTGAATGCAGAAATTCCTCAACTTCAGCATACATCAGAACCCCTGGAGGGCTTGTTAAAACAGACTGTCAGCCCCTGATCCCAGTTTCTGATTTGGTAGATCTGGGGTAGAGACTGAGAGTTTGCATTTCTAGCACATTCCTGGGTGGTGCTGATGCTGGTGACCCTGAGAAGTGCAGGTAGAAGCTGTAGGACTGGATGATGAAGGACCCTGTGAGAGTCTGGGGGAGACGGGGCCTCACTTCCACGCAGCACTGAGAACTACTGTCTGGCTGGGCCCACAGAACAGTGGGCAGTGGGCAGAAGGGTGCAGCGTCAGGACTGGCCACTAGTGGCTTGAAAAGCAATGAACTCGGCTTGGAGGGGAGAATTTGACTTTTCCAAATTTTGGGATCCATTGGCTTACAAGAAAGAGGAGACTTCCTGAATAACTGAGGGAGAAGAATTTGGGGCTAGGGGAAGTGGGAGTCAGGAGAAGAAGAGAGCAGAGGGAGGCAAAGGAGGTGGTGGAATGCTAGGAACTGTGTTATGCAGTCCTCCAAACTCTGGTAAAGACTTTCAAACAACATGTTTTGCACGAAGAGATTTCTTGTGGAAACTGGAAATGGGGTTGAGCTCCACCTTCTGGGATGACATGGGAGGTGAAATAGAGACATTACCCATGGGGCCAAGGGGACTTAAAGCTAAATCCATGGAATTTTCAGAAATCTTGAGGAACCCCTGAGAATTTTCCCAGGTGTTGGAAATTGAGGGTGGGAGGCAGTTTAAAGGAATTGCACTTTGAAATCCAAGGGGTAAATAAATAAGCAAATAAAATTCAAGGGACGGGGGAGTGGGGTTTTGTACCCCAGCTGACCTCTATACTGCATGTATTCTAGGAAGAAGTACTTGCTGAGGAGAAAGAAAGCTTCTGGAAGAAGAGAACATTATACATTCTTGACGTGATAAAGGCTAATAATATTCACAATCCATCCAATGTTAGCAAATACATAGACACCTGGAAAACACAGAAGCTGCTCAACTTATGAACAGGAAAGGATTCAAAAGACTTTTAATAAGGCCGTGTGTTCATTAAGTCCAAGGTGACATTAGTGTGCAAGTCTCCACTAACTGTATCCTTTGGTGACTGTGAGAGACAATGAGGTTTCTACCCTGAGTGAATTTTCCTCCTTATTTGTGAATGTTCACAAGTGAGGAGATTTCTATACGTATCATTCCATTAACAGTGGTTACTCTGAAGGGTAGGATTATTACATTTTCTACTTCATTCTTTACCAATGATTTTTTAAAAAAAATAGGAAGTTTCATTATTTTTTGTAATCAGAAAATATTTTCAGAAAGCAGATTCTTTTTCATACTTGGGTCTTCAGCCGTCTCATGATCCTAGAGATTTTTCTCACTTGAAAAGGGAAAAAGGGCAAAACAGCTTTATCACATCAAGATGAAATTAGAATAAAGTTTACTGTGTTGATACTCAGCAGATATAGATGAGCACCCTGCAAGTGTGTATTTGAAATTGAATTGAACCAACCTGTTTTGTAACGAGTTTATTTTAACAAGCTTCTGACAGAGACCTGTGAGGAATGTAGCTGTGTGGACACACAGGGTCTTTCTCGATGGCAGCGGCCGCCGCCGCACGTCAGGAGACTTCACCCCATCGGGGCTCGGGCCAAGGCTGGCTGCTAACAGAGGTGAGAAAACTTCAGGAACATCCAAAACTATTAACATGGTTCTAACATGAGACAGTTAGCATATATAAATCCAGTTCAAATCGGGCCTGGAGCCGAATTTGCTCTTTGTATTTCCAACTCCTTCAAACTGAAATTTTCAAAGTTTTCTTGTAAGTAACAAAATTGGTTTCATTATTTA
This sequence comes from Leptonychotes weddellii, assembly GCF_054177405.1. Classification (NCBI taxonomy): domain Eukaryota; kingdom Metazoa; phylum Chordata; class Mammalia; order Carnivora; family Phocidae; genus Leptonychotes; species Leptonychotes weddellii. Next base: position 99,533,854 of record NC_138369.1, on the reverse strand, counting down.
GTTCCTTTATCAGAAGTCAGATATTGTCTCATTCATAGAATAAATGGCCTTCTTTCAAGAATCACTGTTATTTCCGTTGCGCTTGTAAGATATATTTTATGTACATGTATTTTTTTTTTTTTTTGGAAGATTTATTTATCTCGGGCGGGGGGGGAAGGGCAGTGGGGGAAGGAGAGGGAGAATCTTAAGCAGAGACCGCTGCTGGGCGCGGTGCGCAACTCGGGGCTCCATCCCCGGACCCTGAGATCATGACTGGAGCCAAGACCAAGAGTCAGTGGCTTAACCGACTGAGCCACCCAGGAGCCCCTGTACGTGTATTTTTAAAAAATCTACATTGGCAGGGCTATGAGGGCCCATCCCAGCTCCCCTGACATAATTCTGGCTAAGAAGACCGTATACAAGAATATTGAGGAGTTTCTGGAAAAGCTCTTCCTTCCTGGTAAAAGAGGCAACCATGGCTGGCACCGTCCCTTCCTCCTTCTTTTCTGAACAACAGGCAGACACGGCGTCTGAAGCTGAGCCACCTTCCTGCCCCCACGACCGAGAGGCTGAGCGAACTGCAGAGGTGCTGGGCCCGAGGCCGCGGGGCTGCTGAAGCCGCGCAGCTGACCGCTTACCTCCGCGTTTCTTGCGATGTGAGAAAAGGAAACCCTTGCTCGTCTAACTCTTGTTACTCCTCACTTTGGAGCGGCTTTTCAGTTACTTGCAACCAAAATAATCCCTAATTTATTTAGAGTCGCATACGGGTGCCGTGGCAGACAGGTAAGCAAAGTGAGGCTAGAAACGGGCAGTCCCCGCGGGCCCAGGCAGGCAAGCAGTTGGTGCAGGAAGCTTGGTAGCCGGGTGTCGGCCGCAGGGTGAAGGGTAGAGGCACCTGCTTCTCCAAACGTCAAAGCTTCACAAAAGGCATACTCAGAGAAAGGGCACTCTAATTGCATTTCCCTTCCCCCATTCTCTGCACCCCTTCCCCGCCCATGCCCTGTAGACAACCCATCCATTATTAGTTTCTGGATTACACTTCTGGGTTTCTTTTTGCACAAATGAGAAGATACATGTATATTCTTAGATCCTCTTCTTTCTTACATGAAAAGAAGTGTGCTGTACTCTTCTGAACTTCGCATTTTTCGTCTGATGTTCTATCCTGGGGAGCACTGGGTATCAGTTCATAAAGACCTTCCTCATCTTTTCTACGGCCGAATAGTACTCCATTAGATGGATGTTCCATAGTTTATTCAACCACTCTCCTGGGAATAGGCGTTTAGGTTGTTTCTAGTATTTTGCAAACACAAACAACTGCAAATGTGCGGCAACATATAACCTTGTACGTATGTATTTCATATTGTTGGAGGTCTGTCGTGGAGTAAATTTCTAGGATCACGGGATCAAAAGATAAGTGCTTATGTAGTTTTGTTAGATTTTGCTATGTTCTGCTCCAAAAGGATCTGCATTCTCATCAGTAATGTATGAGACTCACCAGAGCCTTACCACAGAATGTGCTGTGATAATTCCTAATTTTCAATGATATTTTACCAATATATATGTGAGAAGTGTCATATATAATTTGCATTTTTCTAAGTACACAATTGACTCTGAATATCTTATTATATGTGTGAGTGCCATTTTTATATTTTTTTGTGAATTATCTATTCGTATCTTTTTCCCAATTTTCTATGAGATTTATGGTAACTTGTCCCTCAAATTTTAAGAGTTATTTATATATTAGGATTATATATTGGCCCTTTGTCTGTGACATATGTTGCAAATATTTCTCCCAGTTTTTCAGTTGTCTTTTGTTTTTGTTTATGGCGGTTTTGCCATGCAAAAATTTTTTAAGTTTATGTAGTGAAATTTACAGTATTTTCTTTCATTGCCTCTAGATTTTGAATCATACTTAGAAAGTTTTCCCTACTTGGAGTATTTACAATGTAAATGTAAAAAATCACAGTTTTGTGTAGTATATGGATGGTTTAATTTTTATTTTATTTTAGAATTTTAATCCATTTGGAATTTATTCTTATGTATGATGAGAGGTATGGATCTAGTTTTATCTCTTTCCCAGTGGCTAATTAATTGTCCCAGCAGCATTTATTAAAAACCCATCTCTGCCTCTGTAATTTGAGACGCCAACTTTATTATATACTAAATTTTATATGCATTTGAATCTATTTCAGGACCCTCTAGTCCAGGAGTCAGCAAACTTTTTCTTAAAGTGCCATATAGTAAATATTTAGGCTTGTAGGCCCTAAGGCCTCTGCTGTTTTAGGGCAAAAATAACCACAGACTTTGCCATAACAGTTTCTTTTCTTTTCTTTTTTAAAGATTTTATTTATTTGAGAGAGAGAAAAAGAGAGCACACAGGGTCCGGGGAGGCAGAGGGAGCCTGACTCAGGGCTTGATCCCAGGACCCCGGGATCACGACCCGAGCCAAAGGCAGACACTTAACCAACTGAGCCCCCCAGGTGCCCCAATGCCATAGCATTTTCTATGCAAAAGCAGCCATAGTTTGCTGAGCCCTGCTCTGGTTTATCCCACTGGTCTATCTGTCTATTTTTGCATCAGTAACTCATTCTTCTCATATAGAGGCTTTTTAGTATGCTGTAATGTCTGGTAGGGCTAGTTTCCCCCTAATCAATTCTTTTTAAAAACAAATGTAAGATAGATGAATGAAATAATGAGCCTATATTAATTTTGTTTGCTTTTGGGTTTTGGTGTGGTTCATAGACTAGCTTGAAAGACAGTTTCTGAAGAAGAGTTCCATCGATGCTTTGAGCAACATTAGTATAATCATTCCAGTCTCCCGAGGGGCTGGTACTTAGAGGCATGGCACGGATCTGAGGGTACCCAGTATGGATTGCTAAAAAGTTAAATCCGACAACTTGCTGTATGGTTACAACTTTTCCATGCATATTTAAAAAACTGAAGTAAAAAAGATTTTGCTGGAAAAATATTTTGAAATGTTCTAATAATCACTGAGGACATTTGAAATATTCTGGGATATTACAACCAGAGCTAAGAGCAGTTCCAGGAGGCATTTTTTTTCCCCCTGTGGTAACTACCTTGTCAACTGCAAATAATACCTAATTCTCCATAAGCTAAGATCATTCGAGCTATAGAAATAATCCTGTCAATCATCTCTGACTTATTTAGCAGAACATTCTTCAGGTGAATAGTTTTAAATAACAGAAAGCTTCCCAGTTTTATGAGATCCAGATCCTTGTTCTGTTGGACATGTTAGCTAATCTTTGTTGGTAACCTGATCATTAATCTGACAGTACTAACTGCCAGATCAGTCCTGCAGCTGGGTAGAGTAAGCTCTATGAACAGGAATTCAGAAGTTGTGTGAGAATATGAAGTTTATAACCTACTGAGAACTACTAGGAACCAGAAGCCCTGAACCGTAGTCAAGCCTGGCCTCACCATATATGTGTTTCATGGTTTCGCCAGCTCTGTAATTTTTCCTGAAAAGGAAAATTTTTCGGAAAAATTATCTTCATAAATGCACACAATGGGTTATTTTTTATAAATGCACGACTCACTTTTGGTTGCCCTCAATGGGTACAGAATGAAAACCACGGTGTCTCCAGTTGATGCCAGAATTACTTTTAGAGAAGGAACTTTTTATCCCTCGTGGTAGGAAAAGTAACTGGACCCTGTGAGAGGCAGTCAGAAGCTTGTATAATAAGAAATGGCTAAGCTGCTCTCCATGCAAAAGTGAGTAGACTGTGTTTTGCTCCTGAGAGAGGGCAGTGGGAAGCGAGGTCCAGGGAAACCACGGAGGCGGGGCCCTGTGTGTGTGGCGAGCAGGGCAATCTGCTGAAGCCGTCGCGAGCTGGGACCCATCTCTGCCAACACTGTCCCGCTGTAACAAACATCTTTTTGTTTAAAAGTAATAGATCTCTAATTGTTCATGGACAGGAGGTGGAGAGGGTGACTTTTGTTTTCAACACAATGTGAGTGATAATTTGGACAGGAACCTATCAACTACATAGTGACTTTAAAATGTTGTGCTTTGAGGAAGGTCCCTTTAAAACATACTCAGTGGGGAAAGTTCCTCCCATGATCCTGGATGAAAATGCCAACAGGCCTGACTTTTTTGGTTGGCTACACACGCGGTTTGGTACACAAAGTCCTGAGGCCCCTTTAAATCACAAAACACAGTGTCATTTCAGAAATTAGTCCCATTGTCTAAGCTTCAACTTCCCTGGAAACTCCAAGCTACTCCCTCTCCCTCAGATAAGGCCTTCTCCAGGAGGGCTGCTGGTTCCTGGGGCAAGCACAGGGCTGGCTTCTTCCTAAATTACCTCCTCTCCATCCCCCCCCACCACCACCCCCAGCTACCTACTGTCTCTAATCTGTCCTGCATTAGGACAGAAGGTGGAGGGAAGGGAAAGTTCTGGAAGCCCAGTTTGAATTCTCTGGGCCTGAGAGATGTTTGAAGCTGACTTTTTTTTTTTTTTTCCATGGAGGCTCTTCTGCACCTCTTTGGAGACTTTGGAGTTCTTTCGTGGGTTCCTTGGCGTCTGTCCTTGGGGACTTCTCACCTGTGGTTTGCTTGGGCCAGGGAAGGTGCTCCCCTTGGGCTCCTGGTTTACTCTTCCTGCAGCTTCTAGGAGGCTAGGATACTTCCCGCATCTCCCACTGAGGCCCGTCTGCACCTCTGGTTGGCATGGGGGGCAGGACCTTAGGCTCATCTGATCCTTGGGGACGCTGGTGCTTCTGCAGCAGCCCTCAACCCTGAGAGTGCAGGCCAGTTCTCCTCATGCTAGCAGTGCCCTCTCAGATTTCCAAGGGACTTGGTTAATTCCAGGCTGCTCCATCACTCCGGGACAGGGCAGGCAGAGCTGAGCTCTTCTCACCAGCCTTGCGGTGAGGGGCAGATGCTGGGCGAGAGAGGCAGGGTGGGCGGCACCCTACCAAACCTTTACAAGGGGGCCGTCACAGATCCACTCCCAGCCCTGCACACACTCCGGAGGCGAGAAACACCCCCGACCAGTCCTCAAAGCCCCCGTATTCCCTAAGTGCCCCCGGAGTGGTCTGCCTCCCGCTTCGGTATCTTGTATCTTGAAGCAGTAACTCAAATTTCCAACACAAAAGCCATCTGGGGAAAAGTAATTTATTTGGCCTGGGGAGGAGGAAATCGGTCAGAATCTAAGATTCGGACCTAATACCTTAGCAGCCAGACAGAAAGAGATATAATTATGTAGCTTCCATAGCTATGTGTATCCCAGTCTAGCTGTGAAAACCAAAACCAAAACAAAAAAAACCCCAACTTTTTCCTGGGCCTGAAATCTGAGAGAAATTTGCCACAGAGACATACTGATCGTTGTTTTTAATCATGATTCTTTGACAGATGAAAACATTTTTAATCATACAGTGATATATATTAATCATCCCCTCATGATGTGAAATGGTCTTTGGATACAGCATCAGGAAGGTAAAATGTGGCCTTGAATCTGCCGTGAACTTGCTGTGACCCCTTGAACAAGACACCTCTCTTGTGGGCCTCAGTTTATTCTGCTGAAAATGAGAGATGATCTCTGGGATTCATTATCTAGTTTTCTAGATAATGGGGGAAGGCAGAAGGAGGAGAGAGAGAGAATCCCAAGCAGACTCTGCACTCAGCACGGAGCCTGATACGGGGCTCGATCCCATGACCCCAAGATCATTACCTGAGCCGAAAGAGTCGGACGCTTAACCGACCGCGCCATCCAGGCGCCCCAATGTTCAGGGATCTTATTAGGAAGGCATGGTGGGTTAAATGGTGCTCACCCAAAAGATGTGTGCACATCTTAGCTCCCAGGACCTGTGAAATGTGACCTAATTCAGATAAAAGGTCTTTGCAGATGTAATTAAGAATCTGGAGATGAGATCATCCTGAATTACTCAGGTTGGCCCTAAATCTAATGACAAGTGTCCTTATATGAGACAGAAAAAGAGAAGACAGACACACAGAGGAAAAGGCCATGTGAAGGTAGAGGCTGGAGCGGGAGTGACAAGGCCACAAGCCCAGAGAGCGCAGGAACCACCAGGAGCTGAGAGGGGCAAGAACAGATTCTCCCAGAGCCTTCGCAGGGAGCGCAACCCTGCCATCGCCCTGGTTTTGGACTTTGTCTTCCCAAACTGTGAGAGAATAAATTTCCAAGTTTATGGCAATTTATTTCGGCAACCAGAGGAAGCTAATACAGAAGGTAAGAAAACGAAAGCACAGGGCCCAGCAGTGGACACACCTGCTTGGGAATCAGAGAACCCCAGTGGGTAGCTTGAGGGAGTTATTTAAACTTGCTAGTTCCTTCCTTTGTAACATAAGGATAAAAACAGAGACATTGGGGGCGCCTGGGTGGCTCAGTCGGTTAAGCGGCTGCCTTCAGCTCAGGTCATGATCCCAGGGTCCTGGGATCGAGTCCCGCATCGGGCTCCCTGCTCTGCGGGGAGCCTGCTTCTCCCTCTCCCTCTGCCTGCTTCTCTGCCTACTTGTGTTCTCTCTCTCTCTGTCAAATAAATAAATAAAATCTTTAAAACAAACAAACAAACAAAAAACCAGAGACATTGTTTTGTTATACTCCATTTAAAAGTTTAAAAAATATTAACTATTTTATAGGATGGTTGTGAGGATTAAGTGAGAGAATGAACGATAGTTCAGTGCCCGGTTCATAGTAAGTTCTCGATAAATGTTAGCCATTGTATTGAGGTTAAGACATCTGTGAGATGGCAATCTCTTCCTTTTCTGAAAGCCGTCTCTAAGACTTGTTTGCAAGTGTTTTCTCATATATTGCCGAGATAATCTCAACAATGAGGCGGGGTACAAGACAAATCACACCATCTGCTTCTGTCCTCAAATCTGCCTAAACTTTAAGAAGAGGTGAATTCTGGTTATAATGAACACTAAGGGCATCCTGAAAGAGAACAAAAAGGAACTGTACGTTACCGTCCGCATGAGCTATTTCAAGGCCTTCACAAACATGTACTTGGTATTTGCCATCCTGAAGATGTAGGATGACAAGTGTATCCTGCCCTATGCCGAGTAGGTGCGTCTTTGTATCTAGAAAAGTCCTAGCTCTTCTCCTTTAAGAGAAAACAGGGCAGTGTCTCGGCAGAGGATTTAAACAACAGAGGGGTTTTGGGTTTTATTCTCTGCCTCTAAAACTTAAAAGATGAATGCTTCCTGATTTTTCAGCTGTGAGGCCAGCCACGGTTGGGAAGGCATTAGCCAATCCCAGACTTGTCTTGCCTCAAATCCAACCTGAGTTTAGGTGACAGAGACCATAAACTGAAAACGTGGTATAGTACAGACATGACTCATGGAAAGTTAACTGTGAGGCAGGCAGCCACTCTGATTTGTGTCTACCATAGAAACCTCTCTGCGGACTTCAGAACAGGTGAAGGTCACCTCCTTGTAGCTCCAGCTACCTGGTCACCAGTCACCAGCAATCCTGGGAGCTCCCCAGCTTCAGGCCTGGGCTACTTGTCCCAGTTTGCTGTACGCTCACCCTAGACTACAGTTTCTCTGATATTATTTACTCCACTGTAGCTGTGTATTAGCTCGCTTAGATAAGCAACTGGGGTACAGGACCTGTGTTCTTAGTGTCTTCCATGCCGTGCATTTATTAGGCAAATAATCAAATCGGTTTGATGAAATGGATTAGGGAATCAGACAAGACCGAATCAACATCAAAATTCTATGAATGATTTATAGGAAAAAATTCTTGAAATTCAAAACGTTTAGATAGGTTTTTAAAATATTTATTTGAGAGAGAGCACGCACCAGCAGGGGGGAGGAGCAGAGGGAGAGGGAGAAGCAGGCTTCCCGCTGAGCGGGGAGCCGATGCGGGACTCGATCCCAGGACCCTGAGATCATGACCTGAGCCGAAGGCAGAAGCTTAACTGACTGAGCCACCCAGGCGCTGCTTAACCGACTGAGCGACCCAGATGCCCCAAAATAAAATGATTCTTAATGATAGATAGCAAATGAAAAGGAAACTAGTTAGGAGGTAAACTGCTATTGAACAGAAGACAGACTTCTCATTTTCCAAATTGCATTCAGAGGTACAGCTGAAAAGGGTTGTGTGAAAATAAATTCTATATATGTCTCAGCGTTTAGAATTGAGTAGTTTAGGGGCACCTCGGTGGCTCAGTTGGTTAAGTGTCTGACTCTTGACTTCAGCTCAGGTCATGATCTCAAGGTCGTGAGATTAAGCCCCGAGTCAGGTGTGGAGCCTGCTTACGATTCTCTTTCCCTCTCCCTCTCTAAAAAAATAAAATTGTGTAGTTTATATATTTTTAGGTAATAGTATCAAATTTGGGCTCAGACTCGGCCTTAAGGCAATCATTAAGGCAATGCCAACATGGTAGGTAGATTTTTATCCCCCTGAAAATGAGGTTTTTCTAGATTTCCTCTGAGTCTGTGAACTCTACTGCAGCATAGAGTTAGGTGTTTTTTGCAGCGAAAATGAACCTCTATGAAATGTTAGGAAATCCTCCTATAGCTCATTGTCCCCAGGGCAGCTGCCACTGTCATCACGGTACCAGTTGTTGCTGTGTTTTCTTTCAGGTCCTAGAAATGAACCACAGGTATCTTCCAGCTCTGGAAAATCACAGGTTGTCTGTGTTATAATTCCGCTGAGGCTGATGCAGTGGAAGACAACAGGGGATGTTGAATCCTGTAGCTACGAAAACCCCACATCGGAAAGTGTTTTAGCTTGCCTACGGAGCATTCTCTGTGACTGAGCCCTTTGTTCTGGTGCTTGAGACAGAGAATGTCTAAGCAGAGAGTCTGACTTGAGCACCAAGGATCGACATAAAATTCAAGTTTTATCACCTCATCTTCATATAACCTGGTGATAACCACAAAGTTTATCATCTTTTTTCCTTTTCCTAGATTCTATCAAAAGGAGATCAGTGCCAGTATATAGGCAGAGCCCCAAGGCAGCTGAACTTTCCCCTTCCTTTTGTGGGGGGGGGTAGCTGAGCTCCTTAGCACCTCCGATTTTTAAGCTTATGGATTATAAGTATGTACTTCCGCATCTGAGTGTTTTTTTTTTTTTTTTAAAGATTTTATTTATTTATTTGACAGAGACAGAGATAGCGAGAGTGGGAACACAAGCAGTGGGAGCGGGAGAGGGAGAAGCAGGCTCTCCGTGGAGCAGGGAGCCCGATGTGGGACTCGATCCCAGGACCCTGGGATCATGACCTGAGCCGAAGGCAGACGCTTAACGACTCAGCCACCCAGGCGCCCCCCCGAGTGTTTTCTTCTGCCCCACTTTCCAGGCCAACATTATCTTCTGCAGAGGGCCTGAATCCCAGCCCACACACCCAAGTCGGGCAAGCTGAGGGTCACTGCTGAGGCTGCCGCTCTTTGTGTGGGCTTTGGAAGCTCTCTGCCACTTCCTGGTCATGCTGGGTCACAGAAAGCCATGGCAGAGTTGGGAGCGCATGGGCCTCGAAGCCAGTCTCCCTGTAGAAACAGATGCAGCCCTTCCTGTGAGGTGTGATCGCTTCCTCCACGCGGAACTGAGTCACCTCCAGTCTGAAGCGGCCACCAGCCGTCTCTCTTTCTGCTTCTGCCAAACATTCAGCCTCTTCCCTGAGATGTTATTTTCCTCAGTGGGCTGAGGCTTTTTGGAAAACAGAAGCCAGTTAAGTCTCGTGAGAGCTACATCTGTCTTGCGACAGAACTGTTTTCGGGGAAGGAGGTAGGGGGGAAGACAGAGGTGGAAAATGTAATAACTCAAAGCATTATTCAGTCGTATTAACTAATTCTAGAAGCAATGACACTAAAAATTTAAAAAAATTGATAGACTTTTTTTTTTTTAGAATTTAGGTTCACAGCAACATTGAGGGGAAGGTACAGAGATTTCTCCTGTATTTCCTGCGCTGTACCCCCCATGCGTAGCCTCCCCCATTACCAACCTCCTCCACCAGAGTGTTATTGATGGTGAACAGAAGCAGAAAAATGTTCACCTTTAGCCCAGTAGGCTGACCTCCAGCCTTCCTGGACTCGCCTTTTCTGCCTCCATCTTCCTCTCCTCCAGTTTCTGCACCACGTAGGGCGTGGCTGCGCAATCAGCCCCTCTACGTCCTCAGTGCCCCGGGGCCACGGGCTCCTGTTCCTCATACCCTCGCTCCCCAGGAGTGAAGGGCACCCCTCCCTGGACTTCAACTGCCCACTTCATTTCCCCGCAGGTGCCCCCCGCTAAAAATTGACAGTGGGGAACAAATTGATTAACTTTTAAGTGGACCCGGGTGCAACATATTTGGTATTTAAACTAATTTAAAATTTTTAGTTTAATTAAGATAGACGTGTCTGGGGGCACCTGGGTGGCTCAGTTGATTAAGCATCTGGCTTTTAGTGTCAGTTCACGTCTTGATTTCAGGGTCGTGAGTTCAGGCCCCTAATTGGGTTCCATGATGGGCAGGGAGCCTATTTAAAAAAAAAAGACATGTCGTTAGAGCATTAAAATTTTTATTCTACCAAGGCTTACTAAAGGTCAAATTTCTCATGTTAATTTCTGTTGCAATTTGTCAGCAAAAGATGGCTTAATATGATGGTTAATTTTGTCTGTCTCAAAGTTCTCATGGGTAACTGTTAAAATAGCTTTCAAACTCTTTGGTAACCTGAACCTTTAAAGTTCTGCTAAGTTAGGTGACAAACTGGGTTAAACTCATTGGATAAGTAAGTCTTTTCCAAATAAGATAGAATATTAAACATTGGTTACTGAATATAGGTTCGCCTGCTTTTGGCTTCTTACTGCAGAGAAATTGAGGATACTTGGGTCTGTTGGTAATCATGCTTTCTGCTTTATTGAAAGATTGTAGTATGGAAAAACATATGTCTTTCGAAATTATGAAATATATAAATTGCAGGTCTAAAGAATTCTGGTATAATAGTTCACAATTGGCTACTATTTAATTTTCACTGGAGACTAAGGTTTCTAAGTTAAAATTCTGCTAAATGTAATGAAGACTGATGGGAATTAGGGAAGCAACTCTGTATGTGAGAAAAAATGTTTTTAATAAGAAAGATAAAAGGAATGGGAATACGTTTTGTTGAGAGAGAAAGAAAGTAAGTTGGTCCTAAAATGAGACTGGTCAGCAAAAGAAGAGAGAAGAGTCTTAGGACAAAATCCGAATGAAAAAGAAATTTGTAGAAGACTTGTGAGGGGAAATTTTTGGAATAGAATTTTATATGTGGTTAGGACTAAGGACTGGTATGGGGCGCCCAGGTGGCTCAGTCCTTAAGCATCTGCCTTCAGCTCAGGTCCTGATCCCGGAGTCCTGGGATCGAGCCCTGCATTGAGCCCCACGTTGGGCTCCCTGCTCAGTGGGGAGCCTGCTTCTCCCTCTCCTGCTCCCCCTGGTTGTGTTCCCTCTCTCACTGTTTCTCTCTGTCAAATAAGTAAATAAAATCTTTTAAAAAAATAAAAGGGCACTGGTATAAGATTGAAAGTCTGCTTTTCTCTCTCTGTTAAAATGACAAAATTTTCTTAGATTGTTGGTCTGCTCTTGATAAGAAAATGTAAACAAAGTGTTTTTTTTCCCCTCTCTTTTCATTATCTGCCCAGAAAACCAAAGCTTCTATGTTTTGTCTTTATCAGATCTTTGATTACTTAAGAGAGTTAAAACTTCTCAATGTTAAAGGAGCTAAGTTTTGCTAACAATTATCTAATCTTCTGTAGAATCCCTTAGTTAAATATAAATATTAAATTTATAATGACCTGTAATCCCTTTTTTTTTTTAAAGATTTTATTTATTTATTTGAGAGAGAGAATGAGAGACAGAGAGCATGAGAGGGAAGAGGGTCAGAGGGAGAAGCAGACCCCCCGCTGAGCAGGGAGCCCGATGTGGGACTCGATCCCGGGACTCCAGGATCATGACCTGAGCCGAAGGCAGTCGCTTAACCAACTGAGCCACCCAGGCGCCCGACCTGTAATCCCTTTTTTAAAAAAATTTAAAAAATATTTTATTTATTTATTTGAGAGAGCAAAAGAGAGTGAGAGAGAGAGCACAAGTAGGCAGTGGGAGGGGCAGAGGAAGAGGGAGAAGCAGGCTCCCCACCTGGGATCATGACCTGAGCCGAAGGCAGACGCTTAATGACAGAGCCACCCAGGAACCTCAATGACCTGTAATCCTATTTAGGCATGTACTTTAAAACTTTCTGAGGTTTTTGGGGCACCTGGGGATGGCTCAGTCAGAAGAGTGTGACTGGATCTCAGGGTCATGAGTTTGAGCCCCGTAATGGGTGTAGAGATTACTTAAATAAATTAAAAAAAAAATTTTTTTTTTCTGAGGTTTTGTTTTGTTTCTTTCTTTTTTTTTTTTCTTAAAGAAGGCTCCACACCCAGCATGAGGCCCAACATGGGACTTGAACTCACCACCCTGAGATCAAGACCTGAGTTGAGATCAAGAGTTGGCACTTAACTGACTGAGTTACCCAGGTGCCCCACTTTCTGGGGTTTTTAACAAACTTCCTTGAGATCAGAATTGTAAATGAAGTCTTTTTGACTAAATAGGCTTGTTTATTTGGTATGTTAAGTTACTTGGAAAACAATGTCAAACCAATAATGATAAGCCTTAGGTTGTCTTGCATGGGTAAATGCTATAACTATTCTAGAAAATACATGAAATTCCTTAAGTTTTAATACGTGCTGATATAAGGTCATTACTTGAATGATTGAAATGTTGTGTGTCACAGAAATAACTGACTTCCTTGTCAGCTACATAATAATGAACCCCATATCAGATCTTTAGCCGTGTCCATTTCTTTTATTTGACAGAGAGAGAGAGAGAGAGAGAGAGAGATCACAAGTAGGCAGATAGGCAGGCAGAGGGAGAGGGAGAAGCAGGCTCCCTGCTGAGCAGGGAGCCCGATGCGGGACTAGATCCCAGGACCCTGGGATCATGACCTGAGCTGAAGACAGATGCTTAACTGCCTGAGCCACCCAGGCGCCCCTAACCATGTCCATTTTCTGAGTCTTGTGTTTTTTTTGTCATTTATAGTTATTGTTCTGATGCTCTTGCACAATGTGTTTCATCTTCAAGGAGACTCATAAAAAGGACTTTTGACAAATACAGGTTTTTGATATCTTTAAAATCATAAAAATGAGCTGGGTAAGAATTTCCAGAACTAATGGAAAAGCTGCATTCAAACTGAACAAAAACTAATAAAATAGGACTGAATGACTTGAGGAAGATGATAACATACTCTGTTGTGAACAAATTGAAGCATTTAACTTTTCTTCCTACCTGAGCCTTTTAGAAGTCAGAAACTCTCAATGAGGGGCGCCTGGGTGGCTCAGTCGTTAAGTGTCTGCCTTCGGCTCAGGTCATGGTCCCAGGGTCCTGGGATTGAGCCCCGCATTGGGCTCCCTGCTCCGAGGGAAGCCTGCTTCTCCCTCTCCCACTCCCTCTGCTTGTGTTCCCTCTCTCACTGTCTCTCTCTCTGTCAAATAAATAAATAAAATCTTAAAAAAAAAACCCTCTCAATGAATATTCTTTCTTCCATGGCAATTATAATTATTTGCATAAGTTCAATGAGCATCTGTTCTTGTAATAGGACACTATTGGAAACATTGGCTATAATACCAAAGCTTTGACTGGAATGTCATATTTGAGAGAGACATACATAGACTGAGATATGACAGACAGCTCTAAGGAATTAAGATTGACTTTATGGAGCCATTAAAACTCCTTGAGAATGTTAGCCTGATACGTTGCTTACAGAGTTCCCAGCACCCTTACCAGGTGAGTAAAGTATGTTACTTCCTGGCAGGTGAGTAAAGAATGTTACTTCCTGGCAGGTGCAAGAACCCTCAGGATATTTTGGGGACCTCAAGACGAGGAATACACCCAAACCTATGGTATTGCAGGCAAATATTTGGCTTTGCTCTGGCCTTAACAGGCTATTAAAAGGTCAATCTAAAAATTCCTTATAAAAAGTCCTAGCAAAACAGATTTTAAAGGATGTATGTGATCAATCGCTATTTTTACTGAGCTTATGTAAATAATTAGGCCAAGTTTGTTAAAACTGGACTTGTTTTATAAATGAATGAGTCTTGATTTGGCTGTTTCTGGAAATAAGGGTGAATTTAGAGAGAAAAATTATGCTTCAATAATGCATCCTTATGGTTGTTAGATTCTAGTTTTAATTGTCTTTAAATGTTTGTTGTTTGCCTAAGCTAGACAACTTGAGGTAAACTTCAGACAGATTGCTATAATAGCTCATATATAGACAATCTTTCTGCTTATTACTCTATGGGGATAATAAAAAGGGCCCCATGGGCATATGATTATTTAAACAGTTGGACACTGGGATAGACTCCCCAACAATTATGTAACTCAGCTGTCACTTTGATCAATTCTATGTGGCTGGGATAACAAAATTGTTCCTTAAAAGTCAGAGCATACCCCTCTCCATGGGGTTAACTATGAACTTGTGGAGATAATGGATGGCCCCCACCGTCCTTATAATTGGATTGGAGAATATACTTGGGGATGCCCTTACCTCTCAGGACAAGTCGTCTCCCACTTGCCAACAATTCCTCCTAATTAGGATTTTGTTAGGCTGGATGTCAGGCAAAGAATGCTTCTTAATGGTTTTATCCCTTAGCCATATTTGTCCTGGGAGCCACCTCTGTTAATGTAAAATCATAAGTAGAGCCTTTGGCAAAGCATCAGTGGCTGCCTTTAACCACACCCAACACGGACTTACCCCCATACCAACACATCTGGGATATTTCTATTACTAAAAAGAATGTTTCTTGTTGGCCTATGATAAATGTTACATGGGACTCGCTAGTCTATAGGCACCTCTCTCTTATCCTCAAACTATCAACATTTTAACAGAATATACAAACTCACAGATAGGCTCATGACAACAAATTTCCCCACTACCAAGTCCTTCCAATTGATACACCCAGAAAGGATTACACAAATATGTGATGGATATACGTGGTTTACTCATACAATAGGACAACTAAGGCAAAAGGCCCTTGTATGCTGGGAACAGAAAAACCATACTCTTTTTTTTTTTTTTTAAAGATTTTATTTATTGGGGCGCCTGGGTGGCTCAGTCGTTAAGCGTCTGCCTTCAGCTCAGGTCATGATCCCAGAGTCCTGGGATCGAGCCCCGCATCGGGCTCCCTGCTCCGCGGGAAGCCTGCTTCTCTCTCTCCCACTCCCCCTGCTTGTGTTCCCTCTCTCCCTGTGTCTCTCTCTGTCAAATAAATAAAATCTTTAAAAAAAAAGATTTTATTTATTTGAGAAAGAGAGAGAGAAAGCAGGAGCAGGTGGAGGGGCCGAGGGAGAAGCAGGCTTCCCGCGGAGCAGGGAGCCCGATGCGGGGCTCCATCCCAGGACCCTGGGATCATGACCTGAGCCGAAGGCAGACACTTCACCGACTGAGCCACACAGGTGCCCCAAAAAACCATACTCTTG
Source organism: Leptonychotes weddellii (assembly GCF_054177405.1). Classification (NCBI taxonomy): domain Eukaryota; kingdom Metazoa; phylum Chordata; class Mammalia; order Carnivora; family Phocidae; genus Leptonychotes; species Leptonychotes weddellii. The sequence goes on along the minus strand of NC_138369.1, from coordinate 99,518,425 downwards.
ATTCATAGCCCAATAGTACTCGCCAAATGGAGTGGCTCCTCCAAAGCACCCTGTGGCCATCCTGTTATTTCACAGGCAAAGGATTGGTTTGCCCCACTGCACAAGGCGACCAGGCATCAGATGGCTAGCACCGACCGGAACACAATGTTATGTGGGCCAGATTTGTGGCCATGGCTTCCACCAGGCTGGACTGGAAGATGCACCACAGGTTATGCCTGGATGCACGGCAATAGCACTAGGACATACCCCCAGTCCAGCTAATCTTCCGTATCTAAAACGATGAGGGACAAGAGCCATGTTCCATTGGTATGAGCATCTGATGTCTATTTTTCTTCCATCAGTAGATTTAGAAGATGTCATAAGACACATGGAGGCCCTTGATAAAAACACAATTAAGGCCTTAAATGCCTCTCAAGACAGCATTACATTATTAAGCACCAACGTAACTCAAATGTTATAAAATAGAATGGCATTAGATGTCTTAGCAGAGGCACAAGGAGGATCATGTGCCATTATTACAGTGGAATGTTGTGTCTATATTCCAGATTATAAGAAAAATATAACAGGATTACTTACTGATATGAATAATTAAATTGGTGCTCTTAAAGGCCCTACATTGCCACTTAATGACTGGTTACATTCCTGGTCAGGAAGTGGACCATGGTCCATGCTAAAGGATCTTCTCATTGCTCTTATTTTCATTAAAACATTAATACTAATATATTGTCTTTCACTTTGTTCTCTCCTATTGTCCAGATACATGCGAGCAGTTCCTGACTCCCTTGCCCAGCCGACAGATGAGTCTTACTACTAGAAACTGAACTCTGTAGCAATGGCTTCTGTAATAGTTATTAACAGGGACAGATAGTGACCAATTTCCGTCCATAGGTAGGGACATCTCTATGACCCCTGTCAGCTTGGAGAAGTTACAGAAGATGAGCCCTTCACCCTTCAACAATTTTAGAGATTTAAAGACCAAAAATTGGTCAAGGGGGGAAATGATGAGGGATAGAAGGAGAAAAATGTTCACCTTTAGCCCAGTAGGCTGTTCTATAGCCTGCACAGTCTTGATAAAGATCAAATGTGTGCTGGTTGCTACATTCTGAAAGGGTCTCATGACTGCCTGTACATCTCACCAATAGTTAATATATAGGGCTGAATGATAAGCACCAGAACATCTTGGGAAAGTAGTTTAAGGAGTAGAATTTCGAAGAAAACATTCATGATCTAATACTTCCCGCATGTCCCCTCCCCCTTGAGCACTAAGCATATAACCAGCTTCATACAAGGTCCTGTCCTTGCGCTACTTAAATAAACTTACTAAGTTGTACCATACAATGTCTCAAAAATGCTATCTTGGCCTTTGCGTTCCACGATCCTGCAACAGTACATTTGTTACAAGTGATGAATCTACACTGACACATCATAATCACCCAAAATCCATAGTTAACTTCACTGGTTCACTTTTTTTTTAAAGAGAATAATTTTTATATAGATATAGTGTATTTATTGCTATGCAAAGAGATCCATATTATTATGACAGGAAATTAAAAATCTATCAGGATGAATCCAATATTTAAATAGGAAATATATATGCATAATAAAGCTGAAATGGAGCTATACCATCATGTAACAGTAGGAATCTTGGGATATTGCCAGAATCCATACATCATAAGCAAACTTTTCAGTAACTGACTTGGCGAAGATATCTGAAACTGACTGAGGACTCACTGATACTACCTTGTTTTTTCAATCATGTTTAATATTTTACTATAATTTACTGCATAAGAGCCTAATACCTGAAGGTACTGGCAATACACAGTATGCCAGGGCTCATTTTTTTTTAAAGGTTTTATTTATTTATTTGACAGAGACACAGCGAGAGAGGGAACACAAGCAGGGGGAGTGGGAGAGGGAGAAGCAGGCTTCCCGCGGAGCAGGGAGCCCGATGCGGGGCTCGATCCCAGGACCCTGAGATCATGACCTGAGCCGAAGGCAGACGCTTAAGACTGAGCCACCCAGGCGCCCCCAAGGCTGTTTTATCTAGCACAGTGTCAAATGACTTTTCAGTATAGTTAAGAGATGGAAAGTGTGTAAGAGTCTTGAGATAAAGCTGGATAAAGTTTCTCAAGAAAAAAAGGTTAAAGGACTAGTGAACTGCATGTTTTCTGATTCTAGGGGCTTAAGGTGAAATAGGGCGAAGAGATTGAATCAGAAATCAGGAATACTGAGCAACAGTGGTCATCTGTAGGCGATAATTTCACGAGTTGGGAAAAGGAGGGAGGGAGATGAGGGAGATGGTCCTAAAGAAGTCCTAGGGTCCCACTAACTGTCACAGAGTAAGTTCTCTTTAAGAGAACTGTAATTAATCAGAAGCCCCCGCCCCCACACTCAGCCAAGAACTCTGGTAGGTCCAGGTAGGGAAACTCGGAGTCAGGGGAGGACGGAGCTTGCAGGCTGGGTTGCGTGTGCCGGTGGAGGTTGCCCGCTGCAGAGAACCTGTGAGGTAACAATGGGAGACGCTGCACTTTAAAGCCTAGAATCAGGACGTGCCAGATTGGTTCCGAGTAAAAAACAGTCCTATGAATGTTTCTTGTGGGGGTAGTCAGCCGCCGCCAGGCTCCACCTCTCCCGGGGCCTTGGACGACGTCCCACCTCCCCAAGGCGGCGGCGGCCCAGCCTAAGTCTGCGGCTTCCAGAGGCACCCGCACGCACTGAAGCGCCTCCTGCCGCGTGCCTCCGCAGCTTCCGAGAGGCGGGCGGGCGCCTAGTGCGCAGGTGCGGGAAGCTGGCCCAGGGCTTCGAGCCAAGCCTTCGCAATTACGCCCCCGCCTCCGCAGGCGCTACCGGCCGTTTACTTTTGAACGGCGGCCGCGCGCTCTTTCCCATTGGCGGACGCTACGCAGTTGAATGTTGCCGGGAGACTGCGCCTGCGTCGTGAGGCTCTGCGAGGCCCCGCCCCGTCTGGGCACCTGAAATCTCTCAGGGCGGAGGAGGGCGGGGACGCCAAGCATCTCGGGGACGCGGAGTCTGGAGGCAGTAGAGCAGTTCTGGCCTGTTGGAGTAGGTTGGTTTCCAACTTCCCGCGGTGAGTCTAAGGAGCGTCTCTTCGGGTTCGAGAAGGCATCTCTGGGTCCCTCTTTGCCTGTAAGCGCAGGCAGGTGTACTGGGTATGTTTGGTGGAGAGTTCCAGGGGCTTGATGATGGAGAGGATGGGCATGGGTCCTGCATTTATTCTCTCTCGTCCCAGAGGAGGAGGTTGCGGAACCTCGTTTTCCTCCGTCCCGTGTGTACGGAGCTAAATTTCCGTGAGGGAGCAGGCCGTGTGTGGTGGGGAGGGTGAATGAGAAGAGCGGGACTCCACAGACCTGGTCTGCCTCGCGTGGTTTCGGGTCGGGGGGCGCCGGGGCGGTGGAAGTGCATTAGGAGGGAGGCTCGGGAAGATTTGTCCTAACCCTTGGAGAAAGGGAAGGGTGCGGTTATGTTGAGGCCCTTCTTTGTGAGAGGTTCTCATGAGACTTAACAGTGGGTGTAATTATGCCCATTTTACAGGTGTGAAACCTCAGTTCTGAGGGGCAATAGGAAAAACTGACCCAGGACGCCACAACATTTAAAAGGCAGAACTGAGCGATGTAGAGACGTATTGATGGGAATAATCTAAATCAGTATTTGTAATTTTAGGCTGACAAGATCTTTCACTCCTATGGATGTTTCTTGTCTTCAGGTTAACTTTAAGAAGTCTAAAATGCTCACGAATGTTCGCTCCGTCATCACCATTGTTGGCTAACATTTTCAAGTACTCGTAAGATACTTGACGCTACAAAAAGAGGTCCTTTGTGACAATATTTGGTCACAGGATTGTTGGGATTTTCAGTGTACAAGTGATACCTCTCCTGCACCAACAACTGTTGATATTTGTCACTATTTTTATAAAACACAATGAGGCATAGGGGAGATAAACATCAAAGAGTGAAATAACCATTCCTGTGATGTCATATTTAATACATTCTTCGAGAATGTAAATCTAAAATATTAAGATAAAATTTTTAATTTTAGAATACAAATAAAAGAAACTGAAAAAGTTGGAGAAGATCAAGTATATTCAGTCACTAAGCCAGAAGTTCAGCAAAGTTAGGTAAGCCCTGAAAGATTAAGTGAATACAAAAGAAATCCTGGGTAAATTTTTTTAAGTATGTGATTTAAAGTGTAAGTTGAGATTTTTAAAGATTTTATTTATTTATTTGAGACAGAATGAGAGAGAGAGAGCACATGAGAGGGGTGAGGGTCAGAGGGAGAAGCAGGCTCCCCGCTGAGCAGGGAGCCCGATGCGGGACTCGATCCCGGGACTCCAGGATCATGACCTGAGCCGAAAGCAGTCGCTTAACCAGCTGAGCCACCCAGGTGCCCAAGTTGAGATTTTTAAATCTTGGGAAAAAAGACATGTTGGTGTATAAAATTCAAGCCATCTAGGAGGAGCATAAAGTGAAAACAACCCCCTCATCTGACCTATACCTTAGTCACTTTTGTATACCCTTTCAGAAATTTTATGAGGATTTGTGTACATCTAAACACACAAATGGTATCATTTTATACATACAGACCTGCAAGTTGCATTTATTACTTAAGTTATCTGGATACCTTTTTACTATGCATTTACATACTGATTTGCATTTTTTTGATGACTATGTAGCTATCCTTTGAAGTAAGGTACCATAATTTAGTCTGGCAAGGTGAAATTTTGATTTCAGGTAATGTTAGTTTTAACATTACCTTTCAGCAAACATATTGCTGAATATATTTTCACTGTGAAAAGTACTGAGGAAAAAGCAATGAAAATCTGAATTTCTCATTTCAGTTCTTGGTTAAATCACGTAAGTAGTTTCTTTGTTAGTTTGGGGAAATAGGTTGATGTCAAAATGCAAGAACAGTGCAAATGGGCAGAGTTAAAGTCATATCTGACCATAGGATTTTTTTTTTTTTAATTTGAAAGAGTTATGGTGACCCTTCATTATTTTTGTATATTTATATGTGCAAAAGTATCTTTAAAATCTTGCCCTAGGTATATGGATGGCACAGTTGTAGTATTTCTAAAGTAATCTTGAATTGCATAAAATGTGCTTTGTATCAGTTAGGGCGACAAAGATGTGAGACCCCATCAGAATTTTCCCAGCCTTATAGCTGACTCACACTATAAGTTCTAGAGCAACTCACTTAACCCTATAATGTAAGCATAATTTTCTTCAGAGGTTGTAAAATGTAATGGATGTTTTATTACTATTCATGTTTAAAGATGAAAGGCATTATTAGTGAATTAAAATTAAAAAAATCATTTACACACTACTGTGTAATAGAATGGATAATGATATTTTTTTTGTACTGTTCTCCATAATCTATTCCCAGTACTGAGCACCTATAATATGCTAGTTAGACATTATGGAGGCTCTGTGCTCTCTCTCTCAAATAAATAAATAAAATCTTAAAAAGAAGGGAGTCACTAGGTCCAGTCGACACTCAAGGGAACGGGATTACAAAAGGACATGAGTACTAGAAGTGGAGGTCATTGGGGGCCATCTTGGAGGCTGCCTATCCCAGATAGCTAATGGCTTATTTATTTAAAGAGCTGACAACTCTTGGGTCTATCACTAGCAATTTTGTTAATTCATTGTTTTCTTCATTTATTTTTATTATTTTTCTTCTGCCTTTCCTAGGTTGGTTTTCCTTTTTTTCTCTTTTAAAGATTTTATTTATTTGACAGAGAGACAGCAAGAGAGGGAACACAAGCAGGGGGAGTGGGAGAGGGAGAAGCAGGCTTCCCACTGAGCGGGGAGCCCGATATGGGGCTCGATCCCAGGACCCTGGGATCATGACCTGAGCTGAAGGCAGACGCTTAACGACTGAGCCACCCAGTTGCCCCTAACTCTTTTTCTTTAGATGAATCCTTTTTATATTCCTTTTGTTTGGTAATGGAAGTATATAGCTTCAGCTCTGCCCTATACAATTTTTTTTTTAAACCCTATAGATTTTCCTAAGAGTATTTTTGTTTCACATGAATAAAGTACATCTTGGCTGGGTACATAATTCTTAGGTCATATCCTTTTCCTTCTAGACCCTGTGGACATTGCTATATGATCTTTCAGCATTCCTTGTTGCTTTGGAGATGTTCTGGTTATGTACCACCATGTAACAAATATCTGAAGGCTTGGCTGGCTGCATGTTCATGATGACTTTTTCGCTCACATGTCTGGTACTTCATTGCTTCTCTACTTTTCCTCTCTTGCCAGCAGAGTAGTCTGAACTTTGTTTTACATAGTGATTCATGGCTCTGGTGCAATAACCTGCCAGGCTAATTAAGGGCTATACCCAGAACGGTCATAGCATCCCTTGTACTTTATATCCTGTTGATCAAAGTAGTCACATAGCCTGCCCGGGTTTTTTGTGGGGAAGAGATTTCATCTTTTGATGGGGGAGTACCTCTGAAGCCACCCTGTGGAGGAGCATATGTGGGAGATGATTATTGTGGCCATTTTTGGAAATTAAAATTTCCCAGAAGAGAATTCTGAGACCATTGTTTTTTCTTTTAGATATCTTACTTTTTTGCCTAGATGCTTGTAGGATTGTCTCTGTCTAAAATTTTATGTTTTTAATTAGATATTAATAGTTGAAAATAAAATAGCAGTATTTAGGTTAATAATGAAAAATAGTAGTCCCCTGCCCTCAATCTCCCCACTCCTGCTTCCTGCTCCCCAGAAGCAACCACTTTCATTTAATGATTTATTTTGGTATCTGTTTATAGATTTTTTTTTTTAAAGATTTTATTTATTTGACAGAGAGACAGCGAGAGAGGGAACACAAGCAGGGGGAGTGGGAGGGGGAGAAGCAGGCTTCCTGCAGAGCAGGGAGCCCGATGCGGGGCTTGATCCCAGGACTCTGGGATCATGACCTGAGCCAAAGGCAGACACTTAACTGACTGGGCCACCTAGGCGCCCCTAAGATTTAGTTCTTAAGCACTGTTTCCTTCCTTTATTCCCTCTAGCCAATATAATTGTCATTTTCTTAGTTTGGCCTGTTAGAACAAAAATACCATGGACTAAATGGCCTAAACAACAGATTTTTCACAGTTCTAGAGGCTGGGAAGTCCAAGATCAGGATGCCAGCATAGTTGGGTTCTGGTAAGAGCTCCCTTCCTGGGGTGCCTAATCACCTCCCAAAGGCTGTACTTCTTAATACCATCACATTAACGGCTAGGATTTCAACATGAATTTTGGGGGGACATAGGCATTCAGTCCATAAGTCATGTTTTTTGGTAAAATCAGTATTTAATATTATGACTAATATGATAAATGAGCCATATATTTCCTCCCATTTCATGATTCTGTCACTTTTCCCAAACTTTAGTTTTGTCATCACCTCTCAGTATGTTCAGACACTTGAAATACTGTCAGTTCCGTTTCTTAAAGATCTTTTGGATTCCTTTTGGATCTGTCTTCTTTTCCCAGACTAGTTCTTTAGGCTTCTGCACAGTTGTCCTGGATTTAATTTCACCATTAATCTGGTGAGAATTCTTGCTTTTCTTTTCCAAAATTTATTTTTCTGGGTATAGAATTTTAGGTTGGAAGCCATTTTTTCCTGAGAACATTGAGGGCATTGCTTCACTGCCTTCTAGTTTCCAGTGTTGTTACATACATACAACATAGATAAATCCAAGACATTCGTCCTAGAAGATATACATAGGTAAAGTTTTTGCTCCTTTTTTCCCTCTCAAAAGTCTGAGCTGGATATAGAAAACTGCTGGTGCATAAAATTTCATACTAGTTTCCGGAAGGACTAGCTTCTAAGCATGAAAACCACCTTTATCTTCTGTTTCTAGGGCAATAACCAGAGTCAGAAAGTTGCTGGCCTTACAGAGTTGTTTTTAACCAGGCTTGCTTCTGTTAACCAGTTCTGACTTGTCATAAATTTATTGCCTAAAATCAGTTTTTAAGAGCAAGAAGAGGGTCATCCAAGAGTCGGATTTCATTTCTGTGTCTTCAAGTTAACTACAAACTTCTAATTAAATTTTATTAAAAATGTTTATGTACTGTGAAAGTTAACTTTTGAGACCATATTTGCTTTCTATTTTATATGAGCTCAGGAGATGACATTTTCTTTCAGTATTGTTATAAATATCTTCATTGTAAACAAAGTTGAGCTTTTGGGGTCCCTAAATGGGTCTCAGGGAAAAATGTTTTCTAGCCTTTTGTCAAATAAGACTTTAGAGGGAAAGGTTTGATTCTGTTTTAGGCCTAATTTTGGCACTTAAACATTAAATAGCTCTAATATTAAATCTAAATTGAATATATGTCCACTGATCAAATGTCATTTTTCCCCTGCAAAGTGCTGTTTTGTTTATTCCTTCATTATGAATTCTGACATCACTAAAATCCTCTGAGAAACATGTTTGTTTTTCATGGGTGGTTTTGTGTGATTATAGAGCTCTCTGTAGATATGGTGTAAAGTCATGAAATCTTCCCAGCATGCATTCTCTTGGACTTATCTGCAATGAATGTCATCTTCTGTACTGTTGCCCAATTACTTAATTTCCCGGAATGTTTCACAGTTGAAGCTTAGGATCTGTGTGACACATTTTGACTCAATAGCGTTCTGAATATTGTCAATCTGAATGGAGTAATTTTTGATAGACTCTCCTGTTATAGCTTTTCCTAAACAAAGTAGAGATTTTGCTGTTTTTTAAAAAAACAAAAAAGTAAGATCTGACATTAACGTTGGTTTCTGAAGGGGTAGTGTTTATTCAACCAATGTTGAGTGAATCCTTACTATGTGTTTAGTGAATACATTTAGTGAATACCTACAAGTTCTGTGTTTAGACACAATTCCTGCCCTTATTGCAGGCTTACATCCTAATATATAGGAAAATGTTACAAAATTCTCTTAATAACTCCAGTTAAATACCATAAATTGGCAGGACAGCATTCAGTGAGATTAATAAGAGACCTAATTTGGGAGGAGGCAGGGCCCAATTTGAGACTTGAATAAGAGTTTGATTTTAAAAATGTGAAGGAGCATAGAGCCAAAAGTCTAGAGAGGTTTTTAATAGTTAATAAAAGTACACAATTATTTGTAGATGTCTTCTCAAATTACTCATCTTAAAAGTTAGCTTTATAGAGGATGATTTGGTAACCTTTATATTTTACATGAATGAGACTTGGGTTTTTTGTTTTGCTCTTTAAGGTTCTCTAAATGGTGGTGTAACTTGCTTTTTCTCTATCAGAGCTAAGTAATTCCTGGAGATTGTGGCTTGAATTTGAGGATAGGTACAAACTAAGACTGTAAGACGAGGTAGGGTACAAAACTGTCAGGCTTTTGTTGTTGGAAATGTCAAAAGTATCTTGCCAAGAGGTCAAGTTACTATTGCTGGGTTTCTTTCATTAAGGAAAGAGGAATAATGATGTCCTTTACCACTAACGCTCTACTAGTCAGTAATTCATAGTTAACCCCAATCAACACTTCATCTTTAAAACTGATTTTTATTGGAAGGACTAATTAAAAAATGTTTTTCCCTTCCAAATCTGCAAATTAGAATTATTACTTTGGAATATTAAACTACGCTGATCCTGGACTTTAAGCATACTAGTATTTCAACTGAAGAAGCTAAGAAATTTATAGTAACTGTTACTAGAGAAATTTAATACCTTGCCTTAGGAACTATGGTTGAGCCAACTGGGAACATGAATTCTTTTGAATTAAAGAATATAGTTTTGCTAATCCCAATTTGTTATTTAGTAGGAATGTTTAATCTTGCCTATTTTTGCATAATTAAAAAAAAAATCCATTGGACACCTGGGTAGCTCAGTTGGTTAAGTGTCCGCCTTCGGGTCAGGTCATGATCCCGGGGTCCTGGGATCGAGTCCCATATCGGGCTCCTTGCTCAGGGGGGAGCCTGCTTCTCCCTCTGCCTGCCACTCCCCCTGCTTGTGCTTGCTCATGCTCTCTCTCTCTGGCAAATAAATAAAATCTTAAAAAAGAATCCTAACTTATTTTTGAGTATAAATGATGCACATTACATTAGTTTCATGTGTACAACAGTTTCAGCAACTCTGTATTCATTATGGTATGCTCACACAATTATAGCTACCATGTCACTATACAGACCTATTAAAATACTGTATTCCCAGTGTTGTACCTTTCATCTTCATGCTTATCCCATAACTGGAAGCCCGAACCTTCCTATCATCCTCTTCACCCATTTCACCATCCCCACGCTCCCCCTGACCACAACCACTTTTGTTCCTGTATTTATGGATCTGTTTTGGTGTTTTTGTTTGCTCATTTATTTTTTAAAAAGATTTAATTTATTTTAGAATGAGAGAGAGCACTAGCAGGGGGGAGGGCAGAGGAAGAGGGAGAGAGAGAATCTTAAGCAGACTGTGCTAAGCAAGGAGCCTGATGTGGGACTCTATCCCATGACCCTGAGATCATGACCTGGAGTTGAAACCAAGAGTCGGACACTCAACCAACTGAGCCATCCAGGTGCCTCTGCTCATCTGTTTAGGTTCCACATATAAGTGAAATCACATGGTATTAGTCTTATTTTGCTTAGCATAATACCCTCTAGGTCCATCCATGTTATTGCAGATGATAAAATCTCATTTTTCTATGGCTGATTATTATTCCATTGTTTCTATATATTTATCATACACACACACATACATATATATGCATACATACACACCAGATCTCATCTGTTCATTTATGATGGGCACTTCTACTGCCTCCGTATCTTGGCTATTGCAAATAATGCTGCAGTGAACATGGGGTGCATACGTCTTTTGGATTTAGTGTTATTTTTGTTGGATAAATATCTAGGAGTGGAATTACTGGGTTGTATGGTATTTCTATTTTTAGTTTTTTGAGGAACCTCCATACTGTTTTCCAGTGATTGCACCAATTTACACTCCATCAACAGTGCAGGATTCCGTTTTTTCCACATCCTTGCCAACACTTATTTTTCTTGTCTGATACTAGCCATTCTGACAAACCTAAGGTGGTGTCTTGTGGTTTTGATGTGCGTTTCCCTGATGATCAGTGATGTTGAGCATTGTGTCATGTCTGTTGGCCATCTATATGTCTTTGGAAAACGGTTTATTCAGGCCCTCTGCCCATTTTTTAATTGGATTGTTTTTGGTGTTGGGTTGTACAAGTTCCTCATATATTTTGGATATTAACCCCTTATCAGATAGGTATCATTTGCAAATAACCTCCCATTGCCTTTTCATTTGCTGGGCAGAAACTTAATTTTGGTGTAGTTCCAATTTATTTTTGCTTGTTTCCCTTGCTTAAGGAGACATATCTAGAAAAATGTTGCCAAGACCAATGTCCCCATAGATTATTTTCTATGTTTTCTTGATGGAGTGTTCAGGTTTTACATTTGGGTATTTTAATCCACTTTGAGTTTATTTTTTTATATGGTATAAAAAAAAGTGGTCCAGTTTCAGTCTTTAGCATAGAGCTGTTCAGTTTTCCCAGCATCATTAAAGTGATTATCTTTTCCTCATTGTATATTCTTGTCTCCATTGTCAGAGATTGCCCATGTAAGTGTGAGTTTATTTCTGGGCTATCCTGTTCATTGATCTTTGTGTTTTTGTACCAGTAAAAATACTGTTTTAACTACTCCAGCTTTGTAGTATAGTTTGAAATATGGGATTGTGGTACCTCCCACTTTGTTGTTCTTTTACAAGATTGCTTTGGCTGTTCAGGATCTTTTGTGGTTCCATACAAATTTTAGGCTTATTCTAGTTCTATGAAAAATACTATTGGTATTCTGATAGAGATTACATTGAATCTGTAGATTGCTTTAGGTAGTATAGACATTTTGACAATGTTCTTCCAGTCCAGAGTATGGCATATTTTTCAACCTGTTTATGTTGTCTTCAGTTTCTTCCATCAGTGTTGAATAGTTTTCAGAGTACATGTCTTGCACCTTCTTGATTTATTCCTAGGTATTTTATTCTGGTAAATGTGGTTAATTTCTTCCTGCTACTGTTAAGTGTATAGAAATGCAACAGATTAATTTTGTATACTGCAACTTTACTGAATCTTCATTTATTCTATCTAAGTTTTTTGGTGATCTTTAGGGTTTTCTATATAAAGTATCCTGTCATTTGCAAATAATCACAGTTTTACTTTTTTTTTTTTTTAACCAACGTAGATGCCTTTTCTTTTTTCTTGTCTGCTATGGCTAGGACTTCCAGTTCTTGTGCATAGTTTAGATTTTAGCACTTAGAATGTAAAAATTGCACAGGTTATCATTAAGTAGACTTCAACAGAACACTGAATTTTACTTTTGCATAGAAGCAAACTTAAATAACTTTAATTTGAAATATTTACTACAAATTAGAATTGTTTAGCATGATTTTTGTCCCAAAGTAAGCTCTTAAAAATGATGTCTATATTATTAGGAATTGTATTACTTAGAAAGCTGTATTTAGGGCACCTGGGTGGCTCAGTTGGTTAAGCAACTGCCTTCGGCTCAGGTCATGATCCTGGAGTCCCGGGATCGAGTCCCGCATCGGGCTCCCTGCTCAGCAGGGAGTCTGCTTCTCCCTCTGACCCTCCCCCGTCTCATGTACTCTCTCTCATTCTCGCTCTCTCAAATAAATAAATCTTAAAAAAAAAAAAAAAAGCTGTATTTAAAAATCTTAAACATCTTAATTATCTTTTAAATGACAAGCACAGTATATTAATAGTTTTGAGGTTAACACCTAAAACTTTATATGGTATGTACAAGTGTCTTTGTTACATGGAGACTTAAAATATTTTCTTCTCTTGACAGGAAATGCACAATTTTGAGGACGAGTTAACATGTCCCATTTGTTACAGTATTTTTGAAGATCCTCGTGTACTACCGTGCTCTCATACATTTTGTAGAAATTGTTTGGAAAACGTTCTTCAAGCATCTGGGAACTTTTATATATGGAGACCTTTACGAATTCCACTCAAATGCCCTAACTGCAGAAGTATTATTGAAATTGCTCCAACTGGTATTGAATCTTTACCTGTTAATTTTGCATTAAGGGCTATTATTGAAAAGTACCAGCAAGAAGACCATCCAGATATTGTCACCTGTCCTGAACATTACAGACAACCATTAAATGTTTACTGTCTCCTAGATAAAAAACTAGTTTGTGGTCATTGCCTTACCATAGGTGAACATCATGGTCATCCCATAGATGATCTTCAAAGTGCTTATCTGAAAGAAAAGGACACGCCTCAAAAACTGCTTGAACAGTTAACTGACACACACTGGACAGATCTTACTCGTCTTATTGAAAAGCTGGAAGAACAGAAATCTCATTCAGAAAAAATGGTCCAAAGTGATAAGGAAGTTGTCCTACAGTATTTTAAGGAGCTTAGTGATACATTAGAACAGAAAAAAAAAGTTTTCCTAGCTGCTCTCTGTGATGTTAGCAATCTGATTAATCAAGAATATACTCCACAAATTGAAAGAATGAAAGAAATAAGAGAGCAGCAACTTGAATTAATGACACTGACATCATCTTTACAGGAAGAGTCTCCACTTAAATTTCTTGAAAAAGTTGATGATATCCGCCAACATGTGCAGATTTTGAAACAAAGACCACTTCCTGAGGTTCAACCTGTTGAAATTTATCCTCGAGTAAGCCAAATATTGAAAGAAGATTGGAGCAGAACAGAAATTGGACAAATTAAGAAACTTCTCATTCCTGAAATGAAAATTTCTTCAAAGAGGATGCCATGTTCCTGGCCTGACAAAGATGAAAAAGAAGTTGAATTTTTTAAGATTTTAAACGTTGTTATAGTTACTTTAATTTCAGTGATACTGATGTTGATCCTCTTTTTTAACCAACACATAATAGCCTTTTTAAATGAAATCACTTCAATATGTTTTTCTGAAGTCTCTCTATCTGTTTACCAAAGTTTATCTAACAGTCTGCATGATTTAAAGAATATGCTATGTCACACTTTATATTTACTGAAGGAATTCATGTGGAAAATAGTTTATCGTTGAAAATTCAAATCTGAATTGTTTAAATAGGCTTATTCTGTACAGCAGACTAAACCATTGCTAAAGGGAGAAGTAGGGTACGATGGATAAACAAAATAGCCAACTGACCTATCAGAGTTACAACAAATATATAGAAATATGTTAAACCATCCATGCTTCTTAGATGATGGAAATATGTCAGTTAGAAATCATACATAAGGTGTCTAAACCAGAGTAGTATCTAGTTCACTTGCTTTAATACATTAGCCCATTTACTTTATTGCTGTGGCATTGAAACATTCCTGTATCATTACTGTCTTTTAGCATTTTTTGTCTTTTAGCATTCTATTACTGCAGTGGTTAGTGTTGCAGTTCTTTATGTATAGTTTTTAGATTAAAAGATGGCAAAATCCTTAGAGTGTATAGGCCTTTATTTTGATGTGGCTTGAAAGCCTTTTGCCAAATAAGGATGGTGAGTAGAGGTTTTAAATTCAAGTAGCAAAGTCTCAAAGTGTTAAGGGATTGCTTACATTAAGGATATTTTTGATCAAACATACCTGAGGCATTTATGTATTTTAAGATAGATTTAAGAGCCCTACAATGTTTATCAACATTCATTCCTGACAAAGTTACTGCTTTTGGAAATATTTTGTTAGGGAACAAACAGTGACCTTTTCAAATGATGGTCTTATTTTATTCTGTGGTTTGTGTAAGTTTGACTTTTTGGTTAGTGCTTTAGTCTTGCCAGTCAAATCAGTTCTTAGATTAAAAATTCAAAACGTTACCAGCATAGTATATTGTTGATATATTCCATCATTGGATTTAGGTGGCATCATATTAACTCTATTTGTCTTAAAAATGGGCTTTTCTGCTATTTGCTTAGGCTATTATCAAAGTACCAATAATTTAACTTTCTTGAATTTTGCTTAAATGGGAGCCTGTGTAGCTCTTAAGTCAAATCCCTTTGATTAGTTTCCTTATTGTTAACAGGGACTGGAATTGTGGTGCTTGTGGTAGGACTTTTGTCCATGAAAACTGTAAGTAAAAGGTCATTTGTTTTCCAGAATTCCAAATTGGCTGTTGCTCTTAGATCCATTCCCTAGGAACCCTATCTAGTTCAGAGACTTTTCAAGTCATTTTAGGGAATGCTCCTGGTTCTATACTACATATAAATTATAATGAATTAATATGGCTGTAGTTCTAAAATGCTCCTAAAGTCTTATCTGCTGAGAATATCTTACCACAAAGGTGGCTGGCTCTATCAAGTAAAATATATGACCAGAATCAGAATATATATCTAGCACAGTTAACAATCGTGTGGGCAAAGAACATTTGGAGGGTATTAATAGAGGTGGTGGGGGGAGCTAAATATTAAGGTACTGAAATATAAATACAACATATTAACTTTAGACTGAAGTTGATTAGTCACAATACAAAAATGCCACAACTTTTTTTTTATTTATTTATCTGAGAGAGAGAATGGGAGACAGAGCATGAGAGGGGGGAGGGTCAGTGGGAGAAGCAGACTCCCTGCTGAGCAGGGAGCCCGATGCGGGACTCGATCCCGGGACTCTAGGATCATGACCTGAGCCAAAGGCAGTCACTTAACCAACTGAGCCACCCAGGCGCCCCATAAATGCCACAACTTTTTGAATACGTTTATTAGTAAGCACTGAAATTTTATTAGCTATTTGTGTCAAGCACTTAATGTCACATGTCTGAAGTAGGTATTAACTTCTTTCTGTAGATAAGCAAACACAACAAAAAGTGATTTGCCCAAGGCCTACAGTCAGCATATGGGAGACAATGTCTTTCCAGAGTTCCTGCTGTCATGCTACCAAAACTTTAAGCCAGGATTTTTATTCAATTAGGACTAATTTATGTCTAAGAATCATCTATAAGATTGGAACATATACACACATTTTAGGTTTGACATTACCATTTTGTAAGTTGCCAGTTCTTAGACAAAACTGAATTTTATGTAGTGTGCATGAATATAGTCAAGAATACAAATAACCGATTCTTAATACATGTTGTTTTTTAATTCTTACCTGGAGGATGAAATTGTAAAATTTAAAGTATATAATCTTGAAATATTTCTAAGTTTTATGTATAACAAAATATATATTTTAATAAACTTATTTTGCTATTTTATTTGCATTGAGTGGCTTAATAAGGTGCTCAAACTCGAGTGGTAGCTTTGGGGAATTTTCATGAGTTATGGGAATTATCTATTTTAAATCTTTAAGACATGTCATAGAGCTTTAGTACTAGAGTGTTAAGCTTCATTAATCACTGCTTTCACCGATGAAAAAGCACTTGATTATAGTTTTACTTTTCCCTTATATCTTGATTTAAAACAAATGACCACACTTGAGTTTCAGATCTTGCTTTATTTAAGTCCATGCTAATGTATTCACATATTTAATGACATGATATAAACCATCTTTGTTGGAATTTTTTAGTACCTAAACAATGGTTGCTGAATATTGAGCTAATAACTTTTTTAATTTCTTAGAATCAGTATCTAGAAATCAAATAGCCAGGGCAAAGACTTGATTCAACACCAAAATTCCTCTTGAACCCAAGTGGTTGCCAGCTTCAGTTACACGGTAACACTGAGCTAATGCAGAAAAGTGTCCTGGCAAATGGATAGGCAAATACTCCATCTTAATTTCCATTTATACTAAGGAAGTTAACCCCTACATACTTCATTTTTTTATGAAGCAATTAACTGATGAGTATCTTATTCATGTTCAGATATTGTCTGTTTGCTGGCCCTCTTGCAAGTTTTAAACACAGAAAAGCATTAAAATATTTAAATTTTCATCTTGCAGAATTCAGAACTGTTTAAAAAAGTGTTCCCATTGTTTGGGTAATAGTGACTAAACTATTAAATTATAGTAAATAGAATACCTTAAGAATTTATTCAATAGTAGTTGGCAGGTTTTTCCATTGTAGATTAGAGATCCATGATGGTATGCTGCATCTTGATTAACATGATATAGTTTAGAACTTACTATTCACGAACTAACACATTTTTAACTCTGTTGGTAACAGCTTGGGACTAAGGGCAAATCACCTGACCCTCCCAGGCACCTTATTTTCTCCATAGCCTGATGCTTACAAAACGGTCAGACTCCTAGTCTCCTAGAAGCAGGTATATAGAGTACTTTTTAAAAGATTTTATTTGAGAGTACACGAACAAGCAAGGGAAGAGGCAGAGGGAGGGAGCCTGATAAAGGGCTCGATCCCAGCACCCTGGCATCATGACCTGAGCCAAAGGCAGATACTTATTAACCAACTAAGCCACCCAGGCACCCCTAGAATATTTTATTAGACTTTATAACATGTCTCCTAATAGCATAAAATAGAAGCCAGTTAGTTATATGATTCAGTTTAGGAATATGTATTTTACATAATTTATAATTCTTTACAAATAGAAAATAATACAATATGCTGATTCAATTTAAGGAATCCTGGGTATAAACAAATTCAACAAAGTCCTTTAGATGCGATTTGTTTTGGGTTTACTGCAACACTTTTTGTTATATTGTATGTCTTGTATATTCCAATAAGTCTGTCTGAAATCTCAAACATATTATTTCGAAGAGAAATTATTATGAACTGGGCATTTTTTGTTTGTTCCTAAAGAGAAAGAAAAAATAGGTTAGAACTATTAATAACAAATCATAATAAACATCTAAACTTCCTTGAAATGTTTTTTCTGGGCAATAAATTCAACATTACTTTGATAATTAAGATGAACAGGAATGATAGCATGGGTAATTCATGACACAGTATTTGAGTTTGAGAGGAATTTGGGTATTTTTGGAAGCATGATTGCCTAGAAGTCTTCTAGTGGGAAAGAAATCTAAGGAGACTAGAGATTCTAGTTATGTTTCTGCTACTAATTTACATTATCAGTTTATATTTTAACTTGTCCAAATTGGAAATATTTAGTTCAAATAAAGGACCTGGTCTTAGGACATGATATTAAGAGTACAGGGGAAAAGCTCAAAAGTAAGTCAATGAATTCCATGTATATCATTATAAAATTCTCAGAATGAAAACCTCTAAATGATTACTTACATATATATAAAATGCAACAATGGACACATTTTTAAAATCAAGGGCTGCATCAATCTCATCCATGAAGTACAGAGGAGTAGGTTTGTAGTGGTGAAGAGCAAATACTAAAGCCAAAGAACTAAGTGTTTTCTCTCCTCCTGAAAGATTGAAGATCTTCTTCCAACTTTTCTTAGGTGGTCGAACACTGAATTAAAAGAAAATCTCGCCTTAGATTGCAAAGTTAAAGACTTCATGATTTGTTTTCCGTAACTGGCTTCTACCATCTTCCTTGGGGATCTCTAATTTGCTTTTCACAGATCTAAACTTTTTTGCGGTTATTTTATAAAAATGTTATTGGAGAATGAACACAACACCTACCAAAATTTTAAGATTTAAACAGTAAGCCAGTGAACACTTCTTGCTATTCTTGTTTCCAGTGCATTTTTTTTGCTTTGCAATTTTAAAATCCTAATGTTAAACTAAAATGGCTCAAAAATTTCAAAAGATGAACTAGACAAATATTGTGTAAAATTATTTGCTGCTTGCCCAGAATTTATGCTGTAAACTGCCAATATGTAAACAAATTATTATTTACCATCAAATAAAACAAGCTGGAGTGCTAACCTTCACATCCCACCCTTTAAAAATACCGGCAATTTGGAGATTATGTAGAGAGATGTAACAAGAGAATCTAAAACTCAGTATAGGGACGCCTGGGTGGCTCAGTCGTTGAGTGTCAGCCTTCGGCTCGGGTCATGATCCCAGGGTCCTGGGATCGAGCCCTGCCATCGGGCTCCCTGCTCCACGGGAAGCCTGCTTCTCCCTCTCCCACTCCCCGTGCTTGTGTTCTCTCTCTTGCTGTCTCTCTCTCTCTGTCAAATACATAAAATCTAAAAACAAAACAGAACTCAGTATAATTACAAACCTGAACATGATCCCTTCAGAGAAAGGGTCCAAGCTGTCTACAAGCTCCAGTTCAGCATCACCTCCCAAAGTTAGCATTTGGTAATTTTCCTTTAATTTATTTGTTATTATATAAAAACCTGCCATGAATTCATTAAGCCTTTGTTTCCGAAGATCTTCATATGCCTGTCTAAACTGATCTCTTTCACAAGTAATTTTGTCCAATTCTGCTACCCGCTGTAAATATAATTCTTCCTATGGAAAAAAAAATGAGAAAAACATCTATTCAGTTACTCTTTTGAGATGAGAGTTAAAACTGCTAATTATATAAATTAAAATTCACAATTTAGGCTAAGGACTAAAAAGAATTTCAGACTAAGTCATTTACACAGTTTATTCATACCTTCTTTTTATACTCTGCAATGGCACCAAGGTTTGGTTTCATTTCATGACACTGGGCTTCTAAAAGTGCAATTTGATTTGTTATAGAATCTGGGTTCTTAATTGCTTCAAGATCCTCTGGGCTTAAAACTGCAATCTCTTCAAGAGGACTATCTTCTATGGGGTGCAATGATATTTTTGAAATCTAAAAGTTCAATTAAGATGAGTGTTAGGGAAGGCACAGAACTATAATTCATTGTTTTTTTAAAAAAATCAAATCACAATATGACAAATTACCTATCTACTAAAACAATATATACTAAGGAATTGTGGCTAATTTCTGTAGCAATTATTTTTCAAAGAACATCAAGAAAAATAATTGTAGTGTTCCAAAGTGTTCATGTAGCCTTTTGTTAAATCTCTGAATCAGCCCTGGGGTGAAAATGAACCATTACCCAGACTTCTCTATATATAGAAATTACTATATATTGTTCATTATGTATTCTATAAACCTGAGAAATGATTATCTCTGGGAATTAAGAATCATAACATCTCAAAAATACAAAATAGAAACAAACACAACTCTTTCATAAAGGATATTTTAAAGCCACATTTAACTAAATGGTAACCGTAATCTTACCTCTTTTTGCCAGTATTTTATTTTAGAATTATGTTCAGCCATGTGACCATCTATTTGTTCAAGTTTCAACTTAATACTAAGTGCATCTTTTTGAAGAGCATGTTCATTTTCTTGAATTGTTTTTAGTTCCTGAAGTAGATTACGATGTTCTTTTTGGATCTCTGGTAAGGACTCCTAAAAACCAAGAAGAACTACTATAGATAAGACCTTCCCAAATGGAAAGAAAGAACAGGTATTTTTACATTACAGAGATGAAGAAATTAGCAATCGCTCCCTATGCCCCTTCCATTTTAAAAGATTATTTACGGAAAAGTTACAGTACTCATATTTTTTTTGTACAAATGTTAATTATAGCTATAAAAGTTTTAAGCTATTGGGTACTTACTAAGCTATTGAGTTTTAAGCTATTGAGTACTGATGTCATATATCCAAATCCTTGAATTGCTTCAAATACCATTCACTCCCACCTCCAAGTCTTACCTCTGCAGCATTTGTGTTCTTTACGACCTCTGCTGCTTTGTCCTCAAGACTTTTTAGTTCTGCTGTTAAATCATCTACTTCTTTCTCAGTGTCTTTTATTTCTTTCTCTGTGCGAAAGACTGAGTCTTGTGCTTTTTTAAGATTTCTAAACAAGCAAAATGATACATTAGAAATGTGCTAACAAGGGATTTGTTATCCTGCTTATGAAAGTTTACCAAAAAACTTCATAACATTAATGAGAGATTTTACTATCACAATTTAAAATTTATGATTTACTAAATAAACCATCCTTGAAATGATTTTTATGTTATACATACACTTCTGGGATGTTGTATATTTTATTAAACTCTGAGTATAAATTAATGAAATTTAGACCATGAAGCCAAGTTGTCCATTTTATTAGTACAGTCTTGTCATTTTCTTAGCTGATTGTGGAGATTCTTAAATCTCTACACCCATGAAGCTATACCTTCAAATAAATAATACCTCCCAGTTAGGGCAACACGTGTTTCCCAAGGAGGGGAACAATGACCGTTTTTTCCCTTAATAAAATTTACTTCTACTTTGACCAGTGTATTTAGGCAATCTTCTGCTCCTAACAGATGGCTTATTAGTGCTTTATCTACCTTTGAGCCAGACCCTAGAGTAACTTAACTAGATAAAATTATAACAAATTCTTAAGATAAAAGTTATTTACATTTTAACGTTTTATATACACATTTAGCTTTAATTATCTAGAAATACCAATACTCTAAAAATTAATTTAAAAACAAGACCTAATAAAGACAATGGAATAATCCAATTAACTAAAAACTAACTTACCAAGACAATTTTGCCTCTTATTCTCCTAGATGTAGATCTACTTAAATTAATAACCATCTAACTACTCTAAGCCAGAGAAATAAAACAGATTTTTATGTGCACACAAGTGGGTAGTTACGGAACTATACTTTGCCAAGGCATACCTGTTTACCACTTAAAACACACACACAAAAGTGGTCATCATAAATAAATGTTCAAAGGTTTCCCTTTACTAGTCCTATTAGATAAAAACATGCCAGAGAGGCTTAATAAGTAACAGCAGAAATGTTTAAAGGACATTAAATTTAAGTATAAAACCCCTTTTCCAACAGGGAGGCAAGAGGATGACAGGTTAGGGTAGCATACATACTCTACCTGTCAGCAGTCTTGATTGCTACTTGGGCTTTAGTAATAGCAGAAGCACATTCATCTAATTGCTTATTTATTTTATCAAGTTTGTCTTGTTGGGCCTTGAGTTTATGGTTATTGATTTCTACGATGGTATTGTGTAATCTTTTAACCTCAGCTTCTACTTTTCCAGCTCTCTCAGCCACATTGTCATATTCTGAAATAAAAAAAACTCAATTTGTGTTTCTAGGTTCACACACAATCACTTACTAGTAAATTTCTTCATTCATTAACCTGATGTGTGCAAAAGAAATTTTAGACATTTGGGGAAAAGTGTATCTCAAAAAAACCAGAATACCCTATCTCAAAACAAATGGTATTATAACCACACATGGCTAAATTCTCTGGCTTAGCCATAGCATAACCCACTTATTTCTTAATGGCTTCATGCCCTCAGGTTCTTCTCAAAAATCTTTGCAACTTTTTCTTAGGTACTTCCTTGACTATTGGTCTCAATGATTTTTACCCTCAGACTATGTGCCTATTAACTTGCCTGTGGTAAAAAGAAAAACTGGTTATTTTATTCTGCTAACCTAACTTAAAGTTCTCCCTCACATGTTGTAACAAAGTCAGGGAGAAAGGATGAACTGGCACTTTTCTCTGTGGCACAGAAAACTAAAAGTTACATTTCCCAGATTCCCTCATACTAGGGTTCAACATAATTTGGGGCCATTCAATTGAAAGAATTCACATAATTTGGAAGGCATACATGATATATCGGACATATTTCTACTGGCAAGCAGTCAGAGAAATTTGCCTTTTATTGGTGGCATTAGAAGTTCTGGTATCCAGTCAAAACCTTTGTGAGTATTGTCAGGCAGCAGCACTAACTTGGACAGTGTGAATTACAGTAGGTGCAATGTGCTCCTGTTGTTGGTAGTTGCAATGACACCTTCCCAATTTGAAAGAGGACTTTCCAATTGTGTAAGAGGCAGTACAGATCCTTTGATGGTTCTTTAGAATAGCTCTAGAAATTATTCTTCATTGTTCAACCTAAAATTTCCTTTAGTCATCCTGATGATTCTGTCAACAATCCAGTGCTCTCTTAAACACACGCATGCACTATATAAATTCCAATTACACTAGCCAGAGTGGATTCTATTCTCTTTTTTTCTTTCTTTTTTTTTCCCCTGAGAGTGTGTTCATGTACATGGTGGGGGAAGGCCACAGGGCAGCAGTGGAGCAGTGGCAGAGGGAGAGAGAATCTCAAGCAGGCTCCACGCCCAGCACAGAGCACAGAGCCTGACGCAGGGCTCAATCTCACAACCCTGAGACCATGACCTGAGCCAAAATCAAGAGTTGGATGTTTAACCAACTGAGCCACCCAGGCACCCATCATGTATAAATTCTAATCACTATACAATATAGGAAGAATGAAAGCTGACAAAAAGGCGAAGAGTTCAAGCTATTAAGAATACTTATAGGGGTGCCTGGGTGGCTCAGTGGGTTGAGCCTCTGCCTTTGGCTCAGGTTATGATCCCAGGGTCCTGGGAGAGAGCCCAGCGTCAGGCTCCTTGCTCAGCGGGAAGCCTGCTTCACCCACTCCCTCTGCCCTTTCCTATGCTTGTGCTCTCTCAAATAAATAAAATCTTAAAAAATTAAAAAAAGAATTTTTATATCTAGAAAGGTAAACAGAAACACTGAGCTAACTTATGGAAAGAGTCCCACAAAGCTTCTGTAAGAGGTATATAGGCATTTGGCAGAGGAGGAGGTAGGATTTACTGAGAACAGGATTGGATGAGGACTTAATTTCCCCTCCATTGTCTCTTCTGTCAGGTAGGTTGGAATTGCAACAAATCTCCCAATCTTATAATTTACCATTTCTCCTATGTTTTTGTCCTACAGCACCAAAGAATTCTTTCAGCCCTTCTATATATATATATATTTTTTTTTTTTAAGAGAGAAAGCAAGCAAGCAAGTGGAGCGGGGGAGCAGAGGGAGAGGTAGAGAGAGAATCTTGAGCAGGCTCCATGCCCAGCAAGGAGCCTGATCTCATGACCCAGAGATCATGACCTGAGCCAAAATAAAGAGTTGGACGCTTAACTGAATGAGCCACCCAGGTGCCCCTCAGCCCATCTATTGAATTTAATTCCAACAATTCATTTTTTCATATTTCTGAAATCACCACTTGGTTCCTAAAACAAAACAACTTCTTCCCTTTTTTGGTCTTCTGTATCCCCCTTTTATCCTAAGGATATTAAACATACACATTTAAAAGTTCTATATTGCCAACACTAGTAATCCCCACACCCCCAGTACTCTACTGAATGAACTGTTTTGCTTACAGTGTCAATATTCTCTTAATCAAAATTCCATTAGGCTGCCTGCATGCTCTGCTCACTCATGGGATAGAACACCAGCTACTATGGGGGCTGGAACCACAACTTACACTTGGGGGATGGGCCAGAATATCCCTAGAAAGGTTCCAACTTTTAGAACATTTTCTTGTTTTCATGTAATCTACTGTGCATTTTTAAAAAAAAAATATCTATAGTAGCATGTCTATTAGAAGTAGGAGGGAAAAACTGTGATGTATATAATCTGTAATTTTTTTTTTTTAAAGATTTTATTTATTTGACAGGGAGAGACACAGCGAGAGAGGGAACACAAGCAGGGGGAGTAGGAGAGGGAGAAGCAGGCTTCCCGCCGAGCAAAGAGCCCGATGCGGGGCTTGATCCCAGGACCCCGGGACCGTGACCTGAGCCGAAGGCAGACGCCTAACGACTGAGCCACCCAGGCGTGCCCCTAATCTGTAATTTTGAAGTCATTCTATAACCACCTTGCTCCCTTTATTCTCTAGGCATGAAATATTTTTAAGATTTTAAATTAATGTAAAATGGAACATTTAATTTTAAATATATGCTTGCAGAAATGGGTCCTTTAGAGTAAACATTAACACAATCTATGAATACCCAGTATTTCCAGGAGAAAAGCTTATATATATATATATATGGCTCTTAATAAAGTCAAGGCTTCCTTTTCAAACAAGAATGAAATATAGATTCCTGCAGTCTCTGTGAAAGTGCTGCTAGAAATGGCACAGATATACATTTTTGGCCTCTCAATTTTGACAACTAGGTACCATGAAAGCAGTCACAAAAAATACTGTGGGTATGTGTGGGGAAAGAGGAGCATGGGTTAAGTCAAAGTGTCCGCAATAACAAAATATAGATCCAAAATAAATGCAAGGAAAAAAAAATCCTGTCAGATAATGCTACTTCCCTGTACATCACTCTCCAGTGGCTATTTCTCTTGGAGACCTGGCCTGTAAGGCCCTACATTATCTGGATTCTTCCATTACTTTAGCCACTCTGGCTTCCTTGTGTTCCTAGGGACTCCCAGCATACTCCTGCCTCAGGGCCTTTGTACTTACTCCTCCCTCTATGATCTTAGACTGCTTTTTCCAAGTATCACATGGTTAGCACTCACACTTCCGTTGGGTCTCTCTGCTCAAATATCTCTAGTAGAGGTCCATCTAACCACTGTGTCTGATTCCCATACCCTGCACTGTTAATCCTTGTTTTATTATCACTTAGCACCAACCGGTATAAAATGCAGTATGTTTAGCTTCCTCATCTGAAGTGTGAGGTCCTTATATAGAGGGACTTCATTTTGTTCATTTTGCTCAATCACCAGCACCTAAAACAAACCTGGCCATAACCAGTAGCAGATGCTACTTGAGTGAATATCTTAATATTAAAAATTCAGACAAAAATGCAGGACCACAAAAGTAAAAAAGTTAATATGGGTAACTGATGAATATTCAATGTGCACAGTGTACGTGTCTACTTAACATCTTTTTATCTCTTTTTCTTTTGGAAGAAAACCGTCATTTTTGGAGCATCTGGACAATCAGTATTTGTCCTCCTGGGCTCACAAAATGAACCATAACAGGGGTCTTTCTTGAGGATGTGACAAAAGGCTTACAGTGTTTGGAGTCACTAGCTAAAATATTTTAAGTCAGGAAGGGGTCTGTCATCATAACCCATTATGCCTTCCTCCTGCAATAAGATGCACATCTATGTTTGATTGAATCCAACATGGAAAGAGAAGCAGGGCTGCTGAAGTACATAATCAGGGAACTTCAATTTCAAAGCCAATTCTGGCTATAAGCCTATGAATTCCCTTTCTTGCTTTATGATATTGGTGGAACACTTACATATTTACATGTATACAAGAAGAAAAAGTTCTGGAAGGAAAAACATGTTTTCTAAGTTCTCAAACAAAGACTGTTTTTATTCATGTGTATACCACTTATTTCCTGTATGCTTTTATTTGATACTGTTTCCTAAATCTATAAAATAACTACTATTTTGAAGGGTAAGGATTACACCAAATATATAAAGTATAAAATTAAGAGCATGGGTTCTGGAAATAGATTGCCTTGGTCCTCAATTCCTCTATCACCACATGCTATATGACCTTCGGCAAATTATATAAATCATTCTGTGCTTAAGTTTTCTTATCAGTCAAATGAAGTACTTAATAGTATTTACTTTATAACCTTTTAAGAACGAAATAATAGAAACCATGAAACAGAGCAGTGACTTGCACAGAAGTATGTGACTGCTATTTTTATTCTATAAACTGCTATGTTTAAACATTTCAAACATTAAAAACTTACCTCTGACAATCTCAAAAAAAAAAAAAAGAAAGCAAGCATGTATAAGCATGTATCCTTAAACATACCTGTTTTGAAAACACTAACATTTTCTTCTAGTAATTTCTGCTTTTTTTTGTCAGGGGCTGTAGCAAGTACATTAGCTTCAAGTTCCTTAACTTGGACATTCAAATATTCTTCTTGCTCTGATAAACGCTACAGAAATATTTTAACATAGGTCAATATTTTTACTAATAACATTTGCCTTAAACACTTTGAATGAAATAAAGACACTTAAAATCTTTAAGAAGAAAATACTAACAGGAAAAGGGCAGAAAACATGAACAATTAATATAAAACATGAAAAACGCCAACAAACACATGAAATTTGTAATTCATCACAAAAACAAGTTAAAATGCCATTTTCTGGTGCAGATTAGCAAATTTACAATATACCGAAGACTACCACCTAGTGTTCAGACTTGGAAAAACAATTACTTGCATATGCTACTAAAAGTAAATGAATCAGAACCATCCTTTTGAGAACAATTTGACATTATGCAATAATGCCTTAAACACTGTACACATAGTGGGTAATAATTTTACAAATCTAACCTAAGTTAATAATTGGATGAGTGTATAAAGACATATCTAAGAAAGATATTTTATTTATTTATTTTAAAAGATTTTAAGTAATCTCTACACCCAACCTGGGGCTTGAACTTACAACTCTGAGATAAAGAGTCTCATGCTCCACTGACTGAGCCAGCCAGGTGCTCCTGACAAGGGTATTTTAAACAGGAATATTCATAATATGGAAAAGCATTTATCAAATTGTGATACAAACAAAATGCTCAAATGCAGCTGCAAACAAAGTAAATTTACATTGGCTTGGAAAGAAACCACGATTTACTAGAAAAGTTAGTATGACTCATTAAAAATCTATGCATATATCCATATCTACCATAAATATAAACACATACACAAAGACTAAGTATTTCTATTAAAAAGTTGAAGCATATACATAAAAATTAAGGGTGATAATCTTGTGGGTATTTTCTGCAAACCGTTTTTTGTTTTTTTAAGTAGTGAGTATGCAATGCTTTTTCATAATTAAGAAGCATTCTACTTTGAAAAGAGAATGAAAATAAAGGCTCACATAGGTGTTAGGGGGAAGACTCCATGGAGTATAAATGAAAACCAAGAATAGCTATGGTTAGAGCAAAATTGCAACAGGGCATTTATCCATTAGTACTCAGGAAAATGAAATCAAGACACAGGACTTCCATTTAGAGACCCACCCTCTTCCTTTATATTCTAAAATTATAAGCAAACAATAAAATGCTTCTGCCAAATGCTACTGAATTCCAACAGTTTTAGCTAATATTGACAAGAGTACCTGGATGCTTGCAGTAAATTTTTCTAGTGTATTCTTCATTTCTCGTTCATTATGCCTTAACTTAACTACTGCTTCTTCCAATTGTACTTTCTGTTCCTGGATTTGCACTGATTTTTGAGAGTCTCTCTCCAACTGCGATTCCATTCTATTTACCTACAAAGAATACCAGTGAAGTAAGTTTACTCCAAGAGTCATTTCAGATTAGCAGCCAAATCAACCTATGAATGAAGAAAATCAAAATTTCTGATTTTAAAGACTAGAATAAAACCAAAAACCCAGTTACAATTCCCAATCCTAAAGCTTAGGAGATGGTCAAACTAATTTCCGCATCACAGAATCTGAGGCGGAAGATAATTTTAAGTGCCATATATATTACCTTTTACACCATGAAAATTTTTAAGTGGAAGGATAGCAACTATTTCAAAATATGGGGGGGAAAAAAAATCAAGGTACATCTCTTTGGAAAAAGTTCGGTATCCAGAACATCAAAGTATATATTTTTAAGGAATAAAAAAGTGCAGTGTTCCAAGAGGATGACAGAACACAGAAGTTTTTTCTAGACATTCTGACATTCTCATATACTTGGGGTCATGTCAAATATTTTGAAATAAAATTTAGAAATTTTCATTAGAAGTCTTTGCTATACTTATTTTGAAACAGAAAAAACAATTACGCAATGCAGCAATAACTATGTGAAAAAACATTAAATGTCAAGTAATAAGTGAGTGGTTAAATTATGAAATATCCATATGATCCAAATGTAATACTAGAAAGATACATATGTTGAGCATATACTTTCTAATTCACATGTTTTATTTTTAGAGCCTTAAAGGGTTTTATATTAAAAAAAATTCCCACATCTTATGTCATTTATACAAAATTCAATCTGTTACCTTAAAATCTGAGTTCACTTAGGCTGAATTTTATAGTATGCATGTTACACATCAATAAGCTTAATAAAAAAGGTCTGACTATAATTTTATATATGCTGACCTCTTCTTCTGAGATTTCAACAACTGATGAACCCATCCTTCCTTTCATTACTTTGCTTCCACCACCAGTCATTGTACCTACAGAACAGAAGTAAGACTTAGTTGTCTCCCCTAACAAGATTAAATAAACTCAATGGTAGGAAAAAAAATGATTACCTGACTGTTCTATGATTTGCCCCTGTAATGTCACCACTCTCCATCTTCTATCTTTTTGATACGCTACTCTTGTGGCTTGATCTAAGTTGTCAGCAACTAAGGTATCCCGTAAAGCAAAGTAAAAAGCTTGACGAATTTTCTCATCTTTTACTTTTACTAAATCAAATAACCGAGGAGTATTTTCAGGAGTTTGAATTTTGGTCATTTTATTCGCCCATACGGTCATCTAAAGTTAAAAAAAAAAAAAAAAATCATTTCTTTCAGGTATCATTTATGTAACATACATACATGTGTATCATGTAAGAACATGTATATAAGGTTCTGAATATCTGTATAATTGAGTATTATTTTACTATTATTTTAAAAGACTTACTGTAAAATTCTATTCCCAGATGATATATAAAATTCTAGGGAATACACACACACAGAACTATTAAACCTAATATTTCAGCAAAGCTGTAAGATACAGAATATACAAAAATTATATTTCTATACACCAGTAATGAATAAACTAAAAATGAGATTTAAAAATTCCATTTATAATGTCATATTTAGGACAGAAAACCTCCAAAACAGGAATTTAACAGAAGAAACACAAAAACTGTATAGTAAAGGCTATAAAACATTATGGTATGGATTCAGACCCAAATAAATGGAAGACATCCTCAGTTCGTGGACTGTTAAGGTTTAAAATTATTAAGATGGCAATACCACACAAATTGATCTACAGATTCAATGGAACCTGCATCAAAATCCCAGTTACCTGCGTCCCCCCACCCCCCGCCCTGAAACAGAGCAGCTGATCTTAAAATTCATATGGAAATTACAGGCACTCAGAATAGCCAAAACAATCTTGATATCAAAGAACAAAATTCGGGTGCCTGGGAGGCTCAGTTAAGCATCTGACTCTGGATATCAGGGTTGTGCGTTCTAGCCCTGTACTGGGCTCCACGCTGGAATTGGAGCCTACTTAAGAAAGAAACAAAGGAACAAAATTAGAGGACTCCTGATTTCAAACCTTTTTACAAAACTACAGTAATTAAGACAGTGTGTACTAATGCAAGGATAGACCTACAGATAAATGAAGAGTCCAGAAATAAACCCTTACATTTATGGTCAATTGACTGACAAGGATGCCAAGTAAATTCCAGTGCTGGAAGAACTGGACATCCACATCCAAAAGTAGAATTAGACCCTTTACTGTATTATAAAATTAACATGGATTAAAAACCTAAATGTAAAAACTTTACATTGGATTATGTAGTTTCTTAGATATGACAGATAAAACATAAACCAAATTAAAAAAAAATTAGGCTTTATCAAAATTTAAAAAATTGTGCTTCAGAGGAAACCATCAAGAAAGGGAAGACAACCCACAGAATGGGAGAAAACATTTGCAAATTATATATCTGACAAGAGATTTGCACACAAAATACATAAAACAAAACAAAACTCTTACAACTAAGACAAATAAACCAATGAAGGAATGGGTAAGGGATTTGAATAGTTCTCCAAAGAAGATAAACAAATGGCCAATAAGCACATGAAAAAATATTCAACATTAGTAATCAGGAAATGCAAATCAAAACCACGAAAGGGGCGCATGGGTGGCACAGTCAGGTAAGTGTTCAATTATTGATCTCAGCTCAGGTTTTGATCTCAGGGTTGAGAGTTCAAGCCCCATGTTTGGGCTTCACACAGGGCGTGGAGACTATTAAACTGGAAGCTTTATAAATTATGGGTAGGACATGGTGTAGCAACAGTGGGAAAGTTTGTCAGTTCCTCAAAAAGTCAAACAGTTAACAGGTGACCCAGTAATTCTAATCCTAGGTATTAACCAGAAAGCTGAAAACATGCGTATGCACAAAAATCTGCATATCAATGTTCAAAGCAGCATTACCCATATAGCCAAAACATGGAAACACCACAAATGTTCATCATTGATGAATGGATAAACAAAATGTGGTACATCCACACAATGGAACAGCTTGGCAATAAAAAGGAATGAACTGATGATATATGCTACAACATGGATAAATTTTGAAAATCTAAGCCACACACAAAAACCTATATATTGAATGATTCCATTTATACAAAATGTCCAGAACAAGTAAATAAAAAAGTAGACTGTAAGTTGTGGGGGGTGGGAGATAGGTAGTAACTGAATGAGTAGATTTCTTTTTGGGGTGATGAAAATATTCTGTAATTAGTAGTTATGGTTTAACAACCTTATAAATATACTAAAACCCATTGACCTCGATACTTCAAAATGGCATATTTTATTTTTTGTGACTTCTATCTACATAAAGGTTTTTGGTTTTGTTTTTTTAAAAGTAGTTACTGATAATGGGAAAAATATAACTACCAGTCACTCTAATATTGGAATGTATATTTCTTTAGGAGAGGTATTATAAGGTTTTTTCCTTCAACTATATGACGTCAGGACCTAAAAATAATCCTCAAAACGTATCAGGTGTTCACTAAATAACTATAAAGAAAAAAACTAGGGTTCAAAATAAAAAAGCAATTTGCACTTTAAAATTAAATTACAGGTAGCTTATTATGAATACCCACCTTATCCAAACCTATGAAGGTTGCAACTCCAATATTTTGTCGTTTAAGGAAGTTCACACAATCTTGAGCTGTATCAATAGAATCAACAACAATGTAGTCTAATGCATGACAACAGGATGAAATAGCAACATCATATTTTTCATCAATTGCTCCTAAATCCCCCTAATAATTAAGAGGAAGGGAAAAAAAAAATCAATGCATATAATCAGCAAGAAATTAGGCACAGGATCATTTCATTACAATTTCTACAGATTTGTTACTTTTACTTGAAAAACTATACTTATGCATGGTTTAAAAAATATAAAAAGGGTACACAATGAAAAATATGTGTTCCTCTCACTCAACCTTCCCCTTCTGCAAAGGCAATCACGAGTAGTTTTTAAACATACCTTTAAAAAAAATTTATAGATATGCAGAATTTGAATTAATGAGCACAAAATGAAAGAACTGTTTGTTGCATGAAAACACGTGATTTTAAAATCTTTCAACCGTAAAAGTACTATGGCTTAAGCAAAATAAATTCTAGAATAATAAAATTTTTAATTATTGAAAGCCAGCTAGGATTATATAGGTCCTGATGAAACACATTTGCCTACTTCTCTATTAGCCATGAAGCAGCATCCACAGACTAACTTTATTTTTCCATGAGAGCAAAAGAATAGAATCACATTATCTCCCAAGAAAATAAGGTGGAAGTCACCTGACATGAAGACATGGAAGAAACTATGCTGGGTAATTTTCATTTGCCTTTACAAATCATTCTTTTTCTGCTTCCTTCTCTGGAAGGCTGACTAAGGAACTACACTAACTGGCCCCCTTGGTTCTTTAGCTTTAGAGAATGTGAGGTATCAATCAGCTAGGGATGGCACGGTAGAGATGAATGGGGCTGAAATATTTTCCCCATTTCCTTCTGGCCAGCTTCTAGCCATGGCTACAGTTCCCTTCCCTCTTCAAGTTCAGGGGCACTAATGGTCTCCAGTACTGCTAGTCTTGGGTTTCTATATTATCCCTTGTTGATTTCCCTACATTCTAGCCACAACCTTCAATATAATGGCATAAAACACAGAATTTATCAAATTCTTATTTTTTTAAAAAAGAATAAAGTGGTTTTGTTAGTTTTCCTTATCACAACTAGTAAGTTTTTTTCTTGGTACGAAAATGATAGTTATCTGAAACTACAAAAGAAAAAACTTCCTTTTAATATGAGATAACCCATACCACAAAGAATTTTATCATGCTTGAAGAGCAAAGTGTTTAAAAATCAATGTCTTTTAAAACTAAATGTTATTCCATGTACAATAACTTAGTATTACAGTTCTTTAAGTCAAAGGAAGAAAATTATTTACAATATCTTTCTTAAGAAAAATATATAGTCATTTCCAAATAAATCTACTTTACCAATCTTCCATATATTCCTGGAATCCTGCCAGATTTTTTTTCTTGAATTATTGCATCAAGGACTTTCCCCCTACTTCGATTCATTGCTAAGGAACTCTTTGCTTCCTCAACTTTTTGGAAAAGATCACGAACCAAACTTTTTAATTTTATTTCTTCTTGTGTAAGTTTTTGAAGTTCTTTTTCTTTCTAAAAGTGTAAAGTGAAGAAAATGAATCCCAGAAGCATATGCCCAACCACAGCATAGAATCAGTTGCAATGCCTCATAAAAAAAGGAAAGACCAATAATAAATACTTGAACCAGAACTAAACTTCCATCTTGCAACCGTTGAGACTGGGTTTGAAATATGGATGAGTTTTCCGATTTTAAAGGAACATAAATTATTTGGGTCAATAATAAGGAACATAAGTGCAATATGGTTCCAGTAGCATACTGATTTGATAGAGTAAGTTGAGCTATGGCTGCGGAAATCCCAGTTTGGCACCACATAGTTATGCATAAGTGTGTCTTAATTCTTTTTTTAACATTTTTTAAAAAAAGATTTTATTTGAGAGTGAGAACGAGAGGGGGGAGGGTCAGAGGGAGAAGCAGACTCCCCGCTGAGCAGAGAGCCTGATGTGGGACTCATTCCTGGGACTCCACGATCATGACCTGAGCTGAAGGCAGACGCTTGACTGAGCCACCCAGGTGCCCCAGTGTATCTTAATTCTTAATGTCCACATTAATCAAAAATGGACCTTTGTACAGGACCCAGAATATGGGTTACTGGGCAGGACTATGGTTATACTGTGCTTTACATTCTAAATAATGAAAGATACTTATATTTATTATTATATATGTATTTTTTTTTAAACCATAGCTTTTTAAAAAAGATTATTTTAGAGAGGGAGAACATGTGCCCATGGGGAGGGGGGCGGGACAGAAGGCAAGAATCTTTAAGGAGACTCCCTGCTGAGTGTGGATCTCCCCCTTCTACTTGGGGCTCCATCCCGTCATCCATGAGATCACAACCAAACTGAAACCAAGAGTTGGATGCTCAACTGACTGAGCCACCCATGCACCCCCAAAATGCACAGCTTTGAAATGAAAGAGAACATGGTAAATGAATAGTATTACTGCTATACAAAAATGTCAGGCTGTCAACAAGAGAAACCATACACATGTACACAAAACCCCAAACTCAGTTTCTCAATCTCTTAAGTTACAGCACCCACTTGTTTTCTGACATTCTCCCTATCTCCTGGCTTTAAATTATTACCTCTATTACCAGTCACAGTATCAAGTAAAAGCTCAAGTTATAAATATAATTTATCCCCAAATAAACTGAATCACCAGCAAGATAGAAGTAGCCACTAGATATAATTTAAGTTTACATTTAAATTCTAATTGGCCGGGGCGCCTGGGTGGCTCAGTCCTTAAGCGTCTGCCTTTGGCATTGAGCCTGAGCCCCGCACTGGGCTCCCTGCTCAGCGGGAGGCCTGCTTCTCCCTCTCCCACCCCCACCCCCCGCTTGTGTTCCCTCTCTTGCATTCTGTCAAATAAATAAAAAAAATCTTAAAAATAAATAAATTCTAATTGGTCATGAAATTCCCTGATGACCAAATAGTGTACATTTTCTCTTCAAACAGCATTTTCTATTGCCATCTTACCCAATGAGGCTCTGGAGATTAAAGCTGTGAAATTCCTGAGAAATCTCATTCACTCAAGGATAAGGAAGGGAATGCCTAATGAGCTAAGGTAGCTATCCTGATTAGTTTAAAACAGTATGCAGTCCCAACAACAAAAAACTATATCCTTAAGTTCAAAACCAGAAAAAATATACTAAGATAGATGGTATGTATATTCATTCTTACAGATATATTTAGGTTTTTCATTTACCCCTGCATACACTGTCTACATTTAGATTTAGGGAAACACAAATTTTCTTTGTTTAAATTATTTCTGTGGGAAATAATGGTGGCAGTAGCAGTGTTATTTACTGTTTGACACTTCTGGGGAGAATATAGTTCCTTGATAGTCTCAATTCATACTGAATACTGAAATACTAACTCCAGTCTTTTGGGGAAGATTACACTAAATGAAAAAGGTAAATCTATCAGTCACTTCAGATGTTTAAATTAGAAAAAATATATATAAATATATAAATTGATAACAAGGGTTGATGAAATACAGAAGCAACGATTTACCTCCTTTAATTCCAGTTCAGATTGAGGGAGTTTTGCTTCTATTTCTCTGATTGCAGCTTTCCTCTCTTTGAGAGTCTCAGAAGCTGCAATTAGAGCTTCCTTGGCCTTACTTAATTGAGACACCGCAGTATTATGACGACTGAGATAGATATCAAGTTCTGATTGGGCTACATCCATCTTTGAACGTGCTTCATTTACCAATTTGCTGAAACCCATAAGTTCTTTCTCTCGACTCTGTTAAAATATAATGGACTCCATTAAATCTGAAATACATTTTCAAACCTAAGCTGAAATGGAAACCATGCATGTTGAATTCAGCTTTAGAGATTCTACAAACATAATACATAAAAATAATTCTTACAATTTGAACTGGACTAGTAGTTTTTGCCTAGTTGCCAATGTTCACTCACAACACATAAAGTCTCTTCCCAACTAATTTCACAAGAGCTTAATGAACTAGATATAAATACGCTCATTTTGGAGATTAAAACAACAATAAGAGTGGTTCAAAGAAGAAAAACTTGAGTCTAAACTCTAGATCCCTGGTCTTTCTACATTACTTTACCTGATGGTAAGGTATAAGGACTATTCAGCAGTTTCCTCAAGTATATTTATGTTGAGGATCTTTGTAAATTTTAGAGGTAAGTCCAGGTAATCCTCAACACTAGTTATTTTTTGAAAAGTGAGCAGAAAATATGGGCTACTATAACTGACTGTGTAGAAAGGATCTATATATTAGAATAATGGCATATGAAAGGCCCTTACAAAAGCTCAATCCTTTCCTTTCACACATAAGGGAATAGGCCCAGGACCAGGGGTTATGTGCAAAGTCATCAGATCATCAGTTTAAATGTTTGATGGTGAAAATCATGAACACTAACATACATACACACTGCTCCTGATGTTCTAGGCCTATTCTGAATGTATGAATTCTTTAACATAACAATCTCATGAGGTAAGTACCATCATCATGCTCATTTTGAGGAAAATGAGGTCAGTTTTAATAACCTGCTCCAAGGCATGCAATCACTCTTAAGTGGTAGAACCTCTGTTTTCAGCTACTATATTATGTTGAGGAATGAAGACACTCGGATGTATGTCCTGGCTTTGTCATTAACTCAGGGTGCCAAGACACATAGAAATATTCAGTATGCATTAGATGAGCAAATGTGAAAATCTGTATCCATAAAGTATTATATCATGAAAGCTATTGCGTTATCTACTGCCATTTTATCACATGGGCATCCTACTTGTAAAGTTTTGTAGTGCGGCATTAGAACGTGCCTCTGTTCCAAAAGAGAATCTGCTAAATCTGTAACTTAAAACAAAAAAACCCACAAAACCCAAGAAAACTTTACTGAGGTATACAAAGTTTGTACAGAAGTCTGTAACTTATGTATGTAAGCCTCACATAATTTACTTATATAAGTCAATTCAACTCAATTACTATTATAATTTCTACTCAATAACCTCAGTTTTGTCAAAGGCTGTGGTGAATATAAACAAGGACAGATAAGCTTTGTGCTTTATACTCTTGTTGGGCAGGTAAGACTGAACGGTAAGGTATAAGGACTATTCAGATATGACCACCTCACACTCTCGTTTTATTAGTGAAGTGCTAAAGTAGCTGAAGTTCATTATTTCTAGACACTTTACGTAAAAATGTGTACATTTTATTTTCACGAAGATTCACAAGATGTTAATATTTTCTTCCATTTTGAGAGGAGGACTTGGAGACATAACAACCCATGCAAGATCAGAGGTAATAAATGATTGATGTAGGATTTCAACTGAGAACTGACTCAAGAGCCATGGTTTTAAACTATTATACAAGTGCTACAGGAGAAAAGAAAGGTAGGTATCAACCTGTGGTTAGTGTGGTTCCATGATTTCATAGGTGTCAACCAATTAAATTATTTTCTTGGTAACTTAAAAGGAGACGAAAAAGACTATTTGATGAAATCAACAGACTTAAAGAATGACATATAACAAAGTATTTGACATGATACATTTCTTGCCATCACCATAAATTCTCATTAACTTTTTTAAAATGGGAAAGTAGAAAACAAAAAGGGGAAAGAGTCTAGGCTGTTTTTAGGAACATTAGATATCAGAAGTCCAAAATTCTTCCAGCAGTTCAGTTTTTACTATTACGCAAAAACATTAAGTTAAAAAAAAAAAAGTCACCAAAATAAACACCAACTGATAAAGAATCTTACTTCTTTTTCTTTCTGAAGACCTTGTGTTTCCTGTTTAAGGCTATCCATAACTTCTTTTAATTTTTCTTCTTCTTTCTCTTTTTCCTTCTCAAGGGCACTGTTTCGAGTTGTTGTTTCAGTTATGATCTTCTCACTCTTGGCAGGTATACTTTTAAATTCTTCAACCTAAGATTGTAAAATAAATTTACAGGAGCATATGCCTTGAGACTATCTAGTATCATCAATATTTGACTTATTTAAAACCGTTTCTCAGCATCCTCCTAAGTATCTGTGGTTTCCTTTGTAAATCAGACTTGAATTAGCCGGCTTTTGCAAATACTTTAACCATTTACTGCATTTCTGTGCTTTCAGTTTAGTAGAAAAGTTAATTCTATGAATTCCTCATTTGTTAAGGAAGAAAATCCTCCCTAGCTGGACATCAGGTCTTTCTTCCTTCTGCTCCATTTTCAGGCTGTAATTACCCTTCTTCACCAGTTAATACACTCTGACCACATGGAATTTCCCAGACTGTCCTTCACAGAATATTGTAACTTACCGCAGATTACTTTTATAACCCCTGGCCTCCCTGAAATCCTAAAATCTTTCATGTTACCCTTCCAAAGCCACTATGCAGGACTAGTACCTTATTCCATTAATACCTTTTGGTAATAAGCACTTATTGACATTTGATGCCTAAAAGCTAATACTTCTGTAAGTTATAAATTGCCCTAGTCTGTCCAATTTAAGGGTTACTCTCATATCCATGTTATTTTGTTTATCCTGATTACCTAGTAGCAGAGTTCAATATTTCCCAAAATGATGACCCTCAAACACTGATTCACACAAGATTTATTCCCATACTGAGCAGAAAGTATTTTGTAAACAAATGCATTTGGAAAAATACAATGAAGGACTCCCAATTCATTATCAGGGACTCCTAGGAAATTAGGCATTCTGGTCCGAACTTGTTTTTAAAGTCTCAGAATAGCTAATCAACTCCTTGTGAATTTTGAGCTTTCCCTTCCCTCCTTTCCAAGAGGGAACTCCTACTCTGATACTCTTTACTTGATTTTTGTAGGAGGCAGGTAATATTTTTAAAAGTTCAAAATACATAACCAAAAACATCTCTTTAAACCATTACCCTAAGAAAAAGAAAACTATTTTGTTGATCAAATAGAATTGCTAATTTGGTAAATATTTCCCTAATAATGTATGTCACAGAAAAATAAGCTCTAAAACTCAAGGCCAATGAATGCCAATATTTACCTTTGGAGAGAAAAAAAAAAAAATCACATTCAGAGATAAATGCTGAAACACTTAATATTCAGAATACTAACCCATTTTCTTAAAAATAAGGGACTGGCACATCCATGAAAAATAATGAAAATTAGATCTAATATTCAGATTCTTTTAAAACCTACCTTTTCTTTATCTTTTTGAAGTTGTTTCTCCAGTTTTTTGGCTTTACTTGAAGCATGTTTTAATTTTTCCCGAACTTGAACATCTTCCAAATCTAGCTGTGTAAATTTTGCTTTATTTTCCTCAATAAATTTTGTAATTTTATTCAGTTTCCTAGCAAATAAAGAGAATTATGTCACTATTTTGGATATTCATTTAAAGCCATGTTTTATGCTCTGCCTAGGACACTGCTGCTGTAAACGTGACCAAACTCTTACAAGGAGGTGGAAGATCCTACAGTTATCCATTTTCAAACTGATCTGCACCTCCCACTAAATTTGAGGGAGCCATTAAGATGTGATTATGAGAGTTGTTTTGCCCTTCTAAGCTAGACAGGAAATACTACATTTTTGAGTAACTATAATGTCAGGGTATAGCGAGAGTTTACCATAAACTTAAGTAAAACTCATTTTAAAGAAAAAAAAAATCACATAGGTAAGAGATATTGGTGTCACTGAATACTGACAAAGAAAGATCATGATAAGACTTAAAAAAAAAAAAAAGCCTATCTAGAGTAAATGATGACCTACTTTTACCTCAATTAGATTTGTGGACTGTTTATTTCTAAGACAACTAACCTGTCAGGTTAAATGCTTATTTTTGATGTGATGTTTTGTGTTATTGAGTTCTGCCGCTAGGGGGAAGCATCCTCTGCTATTTTAAGACCAGTGTTGGACATTCGATTTATAATAATCAACTGGATACAGGGCAATTAATTTATTTCCTGTTTGGAAAGGGAAACCATTTTATATGCTGGCAAAAGCATTACACTTACGTGCTGGCAGTAAGTTTATATATAAACACACACACACACACACACATAAAAACATGAACTCAACCCAAACACTTCTAATACTTTCCAAAAGATTATTACTTCTCTACATCCTTTACAGCTTTATTCTTAGCTTTCATTT
The DNA here is from genome assembly GCF_054177405.1 of Leptonychotes weddellii. Lineage (NCBI taxonomy): Eukaryota > Metazoa > Chordata > Mammalia > Carnivora > Phocidae > Leptonychotes > Leptonychotes weddellii. Next base: position 99,478,848 of record NC_138369.1, on the reverse strand, counting down.
CATTTGACAGTATACTGCTCTTCTCATTAATTTCTTTGGTATCTTCATGAATTTTTTCCTTTTGAGTTTCCATTTCAGCAATTCGTTTCTGCAGATCATAACTGGAAAAAAAAAATCAGATTTTTTTTATACATAACCCACCTCCCAACTAAAAGTAGGATACTTAAAAGTCAACTTCGAGGACTTCAGGGAAAGGTAGAAGAGTAGGAAGATCCTAAGTTCACCTCATCCTAAGGCTACAACTAGGTAACACCCACATAAGTGTAAACCCAGAAAATGATGAAGACTGGCAGAACAGAACACTTTCCAGAGCTACATGTAAAGAAGAGGCCAGCCACGTTGAAGATGCAGTAGGAAAGGCGGAGACGTGGTTGGGACTAAAGGGACCCATGGGACTGTCCTTGGGAGGGGTGCCGTAAGCATGGAAAAGGGAGAGTAACAGACCCTCACATCAAGAATCCCAGGCATGGGGAAGAGGAATCCCCATAACATTTGGCTTTGAGAAGTAGGGAGGGGGGCCCTAATTTGGAGAGTTCTGATAATCTGTGGGGTGTCACACCTGGGACTTTTTAAAAAAATCAGCAGGCAGAGAGGGGAGGGTAAGAGGACACGGAGATCTGACCCTTAAAGAGACAGCACAACAAAAAGCCACAAGGAGATAGAGCATAGAAGCAGCAGTTTGAAAAACTGGGGTTTATGTGAAAGGAATTTATTTACTAATCTCAGAGCATGTGCTGGAGGGGCAGACACCTTTAGGAGATTCTTCCAGGAACAAAGGAGCTGGCAGGAGCCATCCCTCCTCTATCTCCCAGCCTAGATACAGGGATACCCTGTGTGAACCACTGCAATGCCAAGACTCTCCACCTATCTTGCTAAGAGCTTGCCCCATACCCCCATTCTCTTGCAGTCCTGACCCCTCCAATATGCCCTTGGCCAGAGCCCATCCAAAGTGGTGCCACAAGCCAGCAGCAAGCAGCACAGATAGGAGCCAGCACTGCTCCAAAGTGACACCTGCCCTGGGGAGAGGGGAAGATAACCACACATACCAGTCTGACTAAACCCCAGCAGTGGGCTGGGAGCAGACATCTGGTCTGGCTGCAGGCCCTGCCTACCAACGAAAGCTCAACGGATAACAGGGAAAGTGTCCTGCAGTTCAGTGCTATTGCATCTCTGGCAAATTCCTGGTCTAATTCAACTCAAGCCCAAAGTGGCCCCAGATTGATGCACTAACAACACAGGGAACAAACCTTGCCCAAAAGGCAGAGAGAACCATTGCAGACGACTGGACTGAAGGCAAATGTGGCTTAGCCACATCAGTGGGGCACATGCAACACATATAACAGACATCCCTGCGGTGTCAAGTTCTGGTGAACAGGGGACATTGCATTGCAGGACACTACAGGACCTCTTCTTCATAAAGTCACTACTTTCAAGAGCAGGAGGCATAGCTGAATTTCCTAACACATAGAAAAACAGAGTTGGACAAAATAAGAAAAGACAGGAATTACGTCCCAAATTAAAGAACAGGACAAAAATTGCAAGAGAGCTAACAAAACAGAGATAAGCAATATGCCTGATAGATAAAGTAATGGTCATAAAGATCCTAACTGGACTTGAGAAAAAGAGCAGAGGATCTCACTGAGACACTCAACAAAGAAACAAAAAACACCAACCAGAGATGCAGAACTCAACGACTCAAATTAAAAATATACTACAAGGAATAAATAGAACAGAAGAAACAGAAGAATGGATCAGTGACCTGGAGGACAGAGTAATAGAAAGCAATCAAGCTGAAAAGGAGAAAAAAATTATAAAAAATGGAGAGGGAACTCAGCAATACCATCAAGTGTAATAACATTAGCATTACAGGGATCTCAGGAGAAGAAAGAGAAATGGAGGAAGAAATTTTATTTGAAGAAATAATGCTGAAAACTTCCCAAATCTGGGGAAGGAAACGGAAAAAGAGAATTACCATATGATCCAGTTATTCCACTATATCCAAAGTATATAAAAACACTAATTTGAAAAGATATATCCACCCCTATGTTTACTGTAACATTATTTACAACAGCCAAACTATGGAAATAGCCCAAGTGTCGACCAAAAGATGAACGGATAAAGATGTGGTATGGGACACCGGGTGGCTCAGTTGGTTAAATGTATGCCTTGGGCTCAGGTCATGATCCCAAGGTCCTGGGATTGAGCCTGGCGTTGCGCTCCCTGCTGGGGGTCCGGGGGGTGGTGGTGGGGGGAGGAGTCTGCTTCTCCCTCTCCCCGTGCATGCTCTCTCCCAAACTCTTAAAAAAAAAAAAAAAATGTGGTATATACACACACAATGGAATATTACTCAGCCATAAGAATGAAATCTTGCCATTTGTAACAACACGGATGGATCCAGAGAATACAATATTAAGTGAAGTAAGTTAGAGAAAGACAAACACCATGATTTCACGAATATGTGGAATTTAAGAAATAAAGGAACAAAGAAAGACAAACCGAGATTCTTTTTTTTAAGATTTTTTTTTTATTTGACAGAGACACAGTGAGAGAGGGAACACAAGTAAGGCAAGTGGGAGAGGGAGAGGCAGGCTTACACAAGTAGGGGGAGTGGAAGAGGGAGAAGCAGGCTTCCCGCGGAGCAGGGAGTCCTATATGGGGCTCCATCCCAGGACCCTGGGATCATGACCTGAGCTGAAGGCAGACGCTTAACGACTGAGCCACCCAGGTGCCCCCCCTGTTTTTAAAGATTTTTTTTTTTTCAAAGAGATTCTTAACTACAGAGAACAAACTGATGATTATCCAGAGGGAAGATGGGTGATGGGATGGGCCAAAGAGGTGAAGGGGATTAGAAGTATACTTATGAGTACAGAATATAAAATTGCTGAATCACTACAGTGTATACCTGAAACTAATATATAATAAGTTAATTATATTAGAATTAAAATGAAATAAAAACAATCAACTTCAATAATATGGTAAAAAACCCTAATTTAATGAATTCATTACATAAAATAGTTTTTAGATTTTTTTTCTACTTCAGTCTTTATTTTTCTCTAATATAGGAAAGACAGGGCTTAATGTCAGAAATAAAAACTAAGGGGGCGCCTGGGTGGCTCCGCTGTTAAGCATCTGCCTTTGGCTCAGGTCATGATCCTAGGGTCCTGGGATCAAGCCCCACATTGGGCTCCCTGCTCAGCAGGAGCCCTGCTTCTCCCTCTTCCACTCCCCCTGCTTGTATTCCTTCTCTCGCTGTGTCCACCAAATAAATAAAATCTTTAAAAAAAAATAAAAACTGATACATTAATGTACTTACATGTAATATTGACAGACATGATTCTTTTTTCTAAATATTTCATTTTCCAAGGTAAGAAATTCAATGGCTATGTTTTTCTCTCCTTCTAAGGCGTCCTTTTCCTTTTCCACCAGCTTAACTCTGTTTAACTACAAAAATTTAAAGTGTACAGATTACTCATATATACTTTATATGTATAGCTTCAATTTCAAATATACCCACATTAGACAAAAACATCATTAATAAAACACTGTCCATTTAAATGTCAGTAAGAAATATAAAATTCAATCTAAAATAGTAAAGATTTCTTTAATAATTCCAACTTTAGTATTTGACTCAGCAGAATTTGTTCAATAAACAAAAGATTCACCTTCTCTCCTCTGTGTTCATTTAATATTTCAACTCTCCGACACAAGATTTTAATAGGCTCATTTAGCCGTCCGCAACCAATGATATCTTCTAAATATTCAAGCATACCCTCATCATGTTCAGTCTGGCCTTTTGGTTTCATCATAGCAATTTGTTCAACTTCACCCTTAAAAAAAAAAGTTGTATTACACACTTATTGTGTATGTTTAGCCATATCGATCTTAATTAAGAATTAGAAACAAACCCAACAGTAACCAACAACTAAATGAAGTCAATCAGTAGTTTAATGAGATTTAATAAGATACAAATAAAAATGTTTTCTCCACTGGTGTTGAGTTTTCATTTTCATAGGTGGTAAGAAATATATATTTATACTCCCTTACATAAACGCTTACAAAAATTACAACATAGTCACATACACATATTAGAGCCAAAGAAAGATTCCCAATCTAAAAAGTTCATTCAATATAAAAAAAATAAAAGTATTAACTTTTCTATGCAGCAAAACTCAGCAAGGAATTTGCATAATCTACAATTACTTTGGCAATATTCTCAGCTGTTAATAACATAATTAGAGTTCCTGTTCTGAAACAATGAATTTTCAAAAAGATCCTTCATCGCTCAACTATAGTAGGAATCCTGTCCCAAGATGGTGTATTATTTAACTTTCTCTATAAACCTGGTATTGAGTTCCTCAACAAATGCTAGACTTTATAAGGACAACTCAAAACTCAATGTCCTAACTTTCTTAAAATCAAGACCATTAAATAAAAAGGGAAATTACCTAATTTCTTATTACAAGATATCCAACTGACTGAAAACTAAAGGTCACGGTACATATGAACTTGGAAAATTTATTTGCAATCATTAATGTAACAGCTTTGAAGTGTAATTAAAATTCTTAGATTAACATTATTTGTATTTATGTAATTTAATTACAAAGAGAAAAAAAAGAAGAAAAATGCACAATCAGTAACCTTCAAGGCTGACTGCCAGGCAGCCATTTAGTTTCATGGTGGAGAAAATTTTGTCTGAACATGCTCAGGCAAAATGCTGCTGCTTTCCTTCACAGGAGTAGCCTGTTTGTGCTCTTACAACAGAAGAAAAGGAACAGGCAAGTAGAAAAAATACATAATATACCTTTATTTCAGCAAAATAGCAAGGGTGAAAAAAAAAAATCAAGAAAAAATACACACAAAAAGCATATCACTTCCTCAATTTAAATATTCTAAATATTTATGAATAAACCTCAAAAATCTGGGTTAAATCTTGCTAATGTAATGACAGTCATATTTACTAAGAGCTCCCACATTAATATAAGTAAAAAACAAACAAACAAACAAAAAACTTGGGGCACTTGGCTGGCTCAGTCGGTAGAGCATGCCACTCAATTTCAGGGTTTTGAGTTCAAGCCCCACATTGGGCATGTAGCCTACTTAAAAACAAAAAAACCAAAAGCAAAAAACAAACACAAACACCAAACACCAAACCCCCCCCCAGACTTAAAAACAGCTCATTTTAAATCTAATCACTGAAAAGCATAACTTTTAATATTTTTATACGCTATCACCCTTCTGTAGTTAACACAACAGAACATGATTATCAAATACAAAGTAAAATGTTATCCAAAGAGCTTATTTTTATTTCTCTGTAACCTTCAGTATGTATAAATTAGTGTTTTAACTTAGTGTTTACACTAAAATATGTAGATATTTACATAAAACATTTTATTCTGCTTTCAATTATCAGGTCCTTCCAAATGTTTGCAGTACTAGCTTTAAGTCTTAGACAGGATTAAACCATGGAATAATGTCCAAAGTTTTGGATTACAACAGGCAAACGCCAGCCCTTGAAGAAGCAAAGAGTCTTATTCAAAGTTTTTAACTAGGCAGGGTTTATCAACAGCAACACTACTGACATTTTGGGCTGGATATCCTTTGTTGTGGGGAGCTTTGCTGGGCATGATAGGATGTTTAATAGCATCTCTGACCTCTATGAACTAGATGTCGGTAGCATACCCTCCTACCCTCAGCTGTAACAACCCAGTGTCTTCAGACATTGCTCAATGTCCCGGGGACAGAGATGCAAAACTACACACAGCTGAGAATCACTGATGTTGAGGTAATAGTTTAACTCTTTTTGTTGTTTGTAACACAAACAACAACAAATGTCTGACATCTGTTATTCTAATATACTACCTAATTCAATTTGAGTATCTGAACACCTGTTTTAAGATGACTGAAAAACTATGACAAGAGAACTTACATCTTAGTCAAATGGGCACAAGGTATTACTGAGTAGATATTTTTCAGATAGCCAGAAGTTAGGACTCAATGTAGCAGTTTACACTGACAAAAATATTCCTAAAAGCATCACATTTTTCCTGGCCAAATTACTGAAGAGATGGAATAATGCTATTAGGAGACTGCCTAGCTTGCAGTAAAACATAGGTGTTGCTTCTTTTGGGTTATTTGTTCCTCTCTCCCCAGTTAAAATGATGGCTATACAGCTAGGATTTCTTTTCATTCTAATAAAGTTGCAGTCTGTTGAAAATAAAAATGCTAAAGACAAGACAAGGACATTTATGAATCAAAACAGTTCCATTACAAGTGCCACATAACATTCAGTTTTAGATTGTTACATGGCACTCATTTTTTTTTTTTTTCCAACCAGTTATCAGATTAGTACTACTGATTCAACAAGCTATTAGAACATTTAGGCCTCTACCTGTCACTTATTAGGACTACTATGGTACTCCAATGACAACCTGGGACCTTTCTTATGGCTCTGTTCCTTGACGTTTTTTGCCTGCCTTACCACCTGCTACTATTTGCTTTCTTCTTTTTCCATTTTGCACCATTTCATATATACTCTGTTCACAATCTGTGCCTGGAAGACCCTCCCCCGCCCCCGAAAACATACCTATCCCATGTGAAATTATACAATATAGTTTTAACCTGGGGCAATAAGCTCCATAGATCTCAGAATGATTTTAAAGCATCAACCTAAATTTAAAGTCACCCGTCCATATCAAGGCTCTAAATCACAAATAATGGTAGCCATGAAAACATAAAATTTCAAGTTGCTATAATAGTAGCATCTGAAGCCAGACAAGTCCTATAGGCCTCCACAGTTATCTCTAGCTTCTATACTTCAGTAGACTGAATAAGATTTTAAGCATTTTTTTTGCTGTTATTTACTACAAACTTCCTTTAAGTTGTATCAGAGTCATTAAACAACTGTGTAAAATACCAACTATGGTTTTTAACAGTAACATACAAATTGCAAACATATTTCAAGAAAATATTTGTAATAACCAAGGGCTTAAACCTTAACTTACTAAGTAGGTGGCAAATCAGGATATTGTGATTCAGTTGCACCATTCTTTGGTAATCTATTTTACAGAAATAGAGTTTAAAAATCTAAGAAATAAATAGGTATGATGCCCTTTATTCTTAATTCACATGGAATCCAAATTTTAGCAAGCATGAACCACAAGAAACTCAAGTCCATAGCTATATTAAAACCTTTTTTTCCTAATAAGGCCTGAAGGAGTCTTATGATAAATATGGGTGTTTGCATCAAAACTAAATGGCCCCGATTTACTGGGCTCTGAAGTTTTTTTTAAATTTTTATTTATTTGAGAGAGAGCACAAGCGCCCACATGCTGGAGCACAGGGAAGGGGCAGAGGGGGAGGGAGAGGGACAAGCACATTCCCTGCTGAGCACAGAGCCAGATGCAGGGCTGGAGCTCTCCACCCAGAGATCATGACTTGAACAGAAACCAAGGGACCGCTCAACCAACTGAGCCACCCAGGTGCCCCTGGGCTTTGAATTTTTATATTGTCTTGATAATCTTTTTATTTTCTCCATCTTCCACTGTACCATAAATTACTGTCCTTTATGTTCTAATAAATTTTTATTCTAATTTGCTCTGTCAGCTGTCAGAGGCCAACAAACCAAATCACAAAGGTTAGTATTTGCCTAAAATAAATAAATAGAAAGGATAATGCTTTAGTAGGTGTACTGCTTGATGTCTACTCTGGTTGCTTAGGGGTAGTTTTCTTTTATAGCTAAGGCTGTTAAATCAGACATTTTTGGGTAACTGGTAAAGCTAAAAAAACTTTTGACATAGCATAGACTTATTTCTACAGGCTAAGACTATAACCCAAATAGTTTGTAGGACATGCCAGGCTTGGGAGAAGTATTACTGGGAAAAAAAAAAAAAAAAAGGAAAAAGAGATAAATTGAATTAACCTAGGTCTGAGTTATCTATTTCCAAATTACTAAACAATAAGAAAAAAATCTTGGTTCCTATTTAAAGTTCTAATTCAGGTTTTATAATAAGACAGAAAGTATATGAAATTGGAAACTTTGACAAAGCTAAAATTGCCTTAATAGTTGTAGCTTTTAGGAGTTTATAAAACCATTCCTGAGACCGCAATCGTTAGTGTAATTCTGAACTATCATAAAAGCATTAAGGTTATCATTCTTCTAACTTTAGAGCAAATGCACCAAAACCAACTAAATCTCATTTATACATAGTTACCATGAAATGCTATGGAGACCCAACAAAACCCTACTTATTTGCACCAACAGTTATTACAATGGGACAAAGGCTTTGAAATTAAGGTATATATAAATGGCGACATGTACAAACATGGGAAGTACAATGGCCAATTATAATCTAACACTTTTTGAAGGCATGTATAAGTGCCTCTAAGGATAAGAAACAGGGCTTAAACCATTTCTGTATCTTTTATATCATCTTAGCACATAGCCTCATTAGGTACTCATTTGAATCAACTGATGAAATTTAAAACGGATTCAAATACTAGAAATGCCTACTTCAAAGAACTACTAAACCAATATAAACACTGTAAAAATGTTTTTACCGTTACAGACTTCTAAAATTTAGTGCAGTTTAATCTTAAAATCAATTTTCACTTTACCTAATTCAGATTACTGAGGCTGTTTAGCACTACCACTGGCCAAACAGTCTATACGTTTTATTCAAACTAAGCACTTATGTTTTGATATTATGCTGTCTCCAAGTTCCCAGCCTCCCAAATCACATTAAGAGATATGTTAAATGGGAGAGAAGATAATAAAAAAAATCACATTTTTACTTACCTTCATCTGCTTTAAAGCTAGTGCAGGAGTCTAAGCTTTTGAAAAGTAATTGAATAAACACCATAGAAACCACCATCACTCTCCCTCAAGCTTTTAAATAGGGTATCATTAGTTCTACCTAGTCCAATCCCTGTTTCTTCTTCCTAACAAGTGAATTCCTAAGGTTCCTATCTGTAAACTTAATCAAATGGAAAATCTGTTACTTGGGAAGTTTACCTTGATATTAAAAATGTTTTAAATAATTTTTAAAAGGACACAAAAAGATTGTGATTATATGAGGACAAATGGCTAAGCATAGGTACTTCAGAAGCACATGTTTAACAAAGTTGACAGTTAAAAAAAAATTACTGTTATTTACTTCTTTGGGAAGTTATGACTATTTAGCTTCCTTTATTATGGAATTATATAGAAAGGCTGCACTAAAGGAAAAAAAAATTACCCTTACAAGGGTTAAGATGAAGTCCACTTTATTTTGAGGAATCTTGGCACCGGTGTAAAATTTTGACCAATTATCCCAGAATGATAGTAAATAGCAAATAATAAACAAAAAATAAACACAAGAATAGGTTCCTGCAAAATGGTATTATCAAATACAGTATTATAGAGTGAAATAACTTATAATCCACAATTAACCAAACCAAATCCCAGAATATGAAAATCCATATAACAGTTAAATTTGATTAAAGACACACATACATACACAAATACACACAGCTTTATTTTCACATTTATGTAAATTCAAATTCTGTTTAGAAATATATTTGCAGCTGATTTTCCCCAACATTCATTTTTTAAATAAGTCTGGGTTACAGAAGTATTACAAATGCACCATGCCTGGTAACAAAAGATAGTAATATAAGTCATTCCAGAACAATGGGAACTGACTGAGAACACTCAGGCATCCTAACAAAACTTTCAGTATGAAATCAAAATTCCCAACTTAGTTTAAAATCAGTAGCATAAGACATTAAAGAATATCAGCAGCTATTTTACATCACAATATAGTTTTGTTTTAATTATGCTCTTGGGAGATTCTGGATAGAACATAGGAAAAGAAAGGACCTTCAAATCAAAAAGGAATTTTAATGTATCTGACAAAGCCATGTTTTACACTAATAACTTTTTGAAAGGTAAGACAAAAGAAGAGGTATTTTTCTTACCAAGCAAGGCTGGTAAAACATATCTTTACTCAAAGAACACAGGGTTAATTCAACTCAACACCAGGTACTTAGTTTTATACCCCTCTAAAAAAGACTTCAAGAGCTGTGATACTTCAGAATGACATATGAGTTACTTTCTGATCTTCCAATATTTAGTGGTTCAAGTAGGCCATTCTAGCCAAAACAAAAACCAGCTTGGTAAACTTTTAGTTAACCACACTAAGTGTTTAAAAAAAAAAAAAAAATTAGTAAGGCACTCAAGTAAAACCGTCAAACACCAAGTGTACAGAGTTCTTCTCATTTTTGTGCTATTTAATATTAGTACAGATGAGAATAAGAACAAAAGTAAAGGACTAAGAATTCTTTTCGTTGTGCTATTTAATATTAATACAGATGAGAATAAGAACAAAAGTAAAGGACTATTAAAAAATAATGAATCTCATTTAAAATATTATCTTAAAGGAAAATACAAACAGTAACAATAAATAGCTGTTATATCCCTGTCACGCTAAAGCAGCACAATAATATTGGTGTTTAATATTTATTTCACTACGCCAATATTTACGTGCTGCTAGAGCGGAACAAGTATGCCAGTCCATCCAAACATAAACGAGCATCTTATGGTGAGAATAGTTTTGAATGAATTTCCTTAAATTTCTAGAGCAGCAAATAATGATTCGCATCTTGACTGTAGTATGTAAACCATGATGTGCTGCTACAGTACTTTAAGGCCTCAATAATACAGGATTCATCCAACAGGGGGGAACCCCTCTAAACTTTATTGGAAAAAAAAAAAGTAAGAAAAATAAGAGAATCTCTGAAGTCTAATAAACTTACCTGCAAGATTAAAAATCTATTATGGTCTAGGTCAATTCCATGGCTTCGAAGAAGATTTCCAACATCCTTAAACGTTGTCTTTTTCCCACTTATGTGATAGACAGAAGTATTATCTCTGTAGGCAGTTCTGGATACATAGAAGTTACTGTTAGGAATGACTTCATAATCATCCCCTTCCTGTTTTGCGGAAAAACAAAACCAGAAAACAATTGTTGGTACTAAGTCACAGGTCTGCACCAAATTTCACTCTCTTCATATTCAAACAAATTCTATGGATTAAAAACTTCAATTGAACATGCATATAAACTGGCAACAGTTCTCAGAAATAACCCTTTTAGCAAAGAATACTTTCCAAGTTTTGATCCCTTCCTCGTAGATCACAAAAACCAAAAAGCCAAACAAACAGAAACAAAACAAAAAACCCACCTCCAAACAAGTCTAAAAATAAATTTGACTGAGAAAAGAGCATTTGAAGTGGGATAGGAATCTTACCATATCTGAAACAAACTCACCCAAATTATTAAACCATGTTGACAGATTAAATTACTAGTCCATTTTAAAAAGCTGCAAGAGATGATCCAAGGAAAGGAAGGTAGTAATGGCGTAACATGGCTTAGTTTTTTTCTTTCTTTCTTTCTTTCTTTTTTTGGTAAACAATATGCCATTAATGGAAGGTATAAAGAAGTGCAAAGAACTGATAACTACATTCCCCCAATTTCTAAAAAAATCAAACGGATTTTAAAAAATGAAGTATAAAAATACTTTAATATTAAAACTGGCTTTCCCTTAAAAGCTTTGCCATTTCGAAATTATGGCTTTTAAAATTTATACGAATCAAACATAATTATAATAAGCAAAGAAATCAAACCTAATTTACTGGCAATCATTTTCCAACCTTAACTGTACAATAGAAAAGCACTAAGAAACAAAATTAAAATAGATGCCACCATGTAAATTTAATTAAAGCCCTCTATATTAAAAAAAAAAATCTAAAAAACAAGCCAAGTCACATCCTTGCTTCATTATGGAGTTTTCTATATTTTTAGGTTCCAACCGGTCATTTTTAAGCCATGAATTTCCAAAGTTAGCTATTCAACAGACAAGAAAAAAACCAGTACCAACAGAACCATGTAAATAATCTAAGTAGACATTTTACCTAAAATTGTTTCTTTTTCTAGAAAACAAACATATTAACTTCACCTTTTCTGTTTTAAAAGGGTAGTTTTATTTACAAAGGATAGTTTAAACTGAAGCAGAGCTCTTTTTAGTCATCTGTTACATTTTCAAATTTAAGTAATTTATCTGAAAGCAATAAAAACAGAACTTTAAAAATGAACCCAAAATTTATAGTGAAATAATGCCTAGTTACTACTCAGGATACTAAAATTGCTCAATGTTTTATTCTGAAAAGTAAATACTACTATGAGCTACTTAAAATTCATTCCCCTGGCTAAAAATTTTAATATTTTAAGTTTAACGGCTGCTACCACCACTACTCAAAAAGAAAATACGGTTTTGGAGGTAATGAAATCAGTATCTGGGAGCTAATAAAATCAGTTATCTGTTCTGCTTTAAACATACATTGATTTTTAAAAGGCAATTTAAGCCAAAAATAATAAATGCGCAATGTATGGAAATCCTGTGTTCCGTACTTGAAGTTGCAAATAACTAAACACTCCAAAGTCCCTTACCTTATCAATTATCTTCTGAAAATGAACTTCTACAGTACAACTCTGAATGTCCTTGTGTTCATCAGAATTGTGTATTAGTACTGAAAGTTTTTTAGATCTTATTTTTTGTGCTCGATAGCCAAACACAAAAAGCATAGAATCAATAACATTGGATTTACCACTGCCATTTGGCCCAATAATACAGGAAAAGCGCTGCATAAAAAGAACAGAAAAAAAAATTTAAAGTGAAGTTTAAAAAGGTCATACTATACAACTTATTTTAATTTAAACCTCTTGCCTTTTTTACTTGCAGCAAAACCATTAAGTATTTAAAAGGTTTCATTTCAACTTGTTTTCTTACATCATGTTCTCCTTTATCACAAGCTTCAACACTGTAAATAAGACCATATTCTAATTTCAACTCACTTTACAAAATTCATTCTAATAGAGAAAATACTTCTTCAAACAAAAGACTCACCAATTCTACTCAGTGAGGGAAAACTTAACAGCTAAAGAGGTACCAAAGATAACCAGGATAAACAAAAACTAATTTCAGTTGTCTAAAACACAGGAAACATACCATGTGTTATCAATCAGGATAAACACGGTAAAATTGAAATATCTGGTAATAAAAACACATTACCCTATAATAATTATTTAAAATAGTCAAATACCTTATGAAAAGGTCCCAGAATTTTTTCCCCAGCATAGGATTTGAAGTTCTGGTTTACAATATGAGTTATCATAAGCCGAGGAGCTCCAGCTTCATTGGCCATTGCTGGAGGCGGGGGAGGAGGGATGCTATTCAAAATCTCTTCTAAACTTCTATTATCAATTTCCTCACTTGGTGTCCCTAAGTCAGTCAAAGGAAAGGGAAAGCAAGGGGGGAAAAGCCTGCATTAGTGCAACTAGTTCGTAGAACTACTGCCTGCTAATCTTTGGAGAAATGTTATTTATGAAACCTAGGAATCCTTATTTTCCACTTAAATGTATTATCCCAAACTCAGGAGAAATGAAAACCTTTCAGCTTCGTTTTATAAGGAAAGAAATTCTTAAAAGAAAGGACCACCAGTCACAAAATCCTACAAAAATTTCTCTCTTAGGAGTCAAAACACTACAACATAAAGCAGGTCTGGGAAAACCACAACAACCTGATTCTCTGCTCCGCGCCTAAACAGGTGGATAAATCCTAAGGCTCTAGATCTAACTTTCTCCGTATCTCTGAGCACCTGGAACCTTAACTTTGGACACTCAAGAGCTCCAGCGACCCTGTCACAGGGGCATCCTAATGTCACCCAATTCCTGTACTCACAAAAGCTACGGTAGTTTCGAGTAAATTATCATCTCTTTAAACGCAATTTAAGACCAGGGAAGTTAAATTAGGGCCAAGCAACTTTTAAGACACAATCATGTTAATTCTGTCTAGAAAATAGTCCACTAGCTATTGGCTGACCATGCCGACTTCCGCAGAAATACAAGGCCACAAACAAATTCATAACTGTAGCCACGTACTTGCCCCAATCCCCTCCAGCACCGTTACACCGAAATTGCACGAAGACTCCGATCTCTGAAAATTGCCAAATCGCTTTCTTGAGCTGCTCTACGGGACCGACACGCGACCTACAGACGTCGACGCCGCAGCCCCTCACCTCCGCGACCCCAAACACCAGCCAGTCCCGGGTTGGGAGCGGACCCACCCTGGTCTCCCAGCGCGTTTTCCTGCGGAGTCGCAGCGTGGTACTCACCTGCGGTAGCAGGGGCCGGGCTGCCCGCGCGGCCGGGCGGGGGTTCCGGCTCCGCGTCGCTGCTGGTGCCGTCCGGGGACTGCGGCGGCTCTTCCCTTCTGCGCCGGGCGGTGGAAGGTTGGGTGCCTTTACGGGGCATGGTCACTGGGGCCGGGGCAGAGCCAGGAGCAAGTCAGCCCGCCGGGCCGCAGGACGGTACATCGGTACATTCCCCGCCGGCGCCCGCGTCGGACGGGGGGTTCGGCCCCCACCCCATCCCACTCGGGGAAAAACTGTCCGCCCGTTTCCGAAAGCCCCGTTTACAAAACGCCGCTCGACGCCAGCGGGTGCTCAGTAAAAAAGGCACAAAAAACCCAAGTGCCAAAAAGGCGGGATTCGTTTTAAGTCCGAAGCAAGTGGGAAAACCTAGACGTGCCTGGTTATCAAGCAAGGATAGAACTGCTTAAGTTCTTTTTATTTTCTTAATGCCCACCCCCCACCCCCGTCCTCCCACAGAAGGGTTTAAGAATCTTATCCTTTAACTTCCTAACGAAATAATTCCTATACGCCGGCATTTACTGACATTCCCCCGCTGCTGGGGTTAGGGAAGCAAGCGCACAGACTTTGTGAGAAGAGTTCTATTAGCTTTAGGTTTGGGGGACTATCAACTCTTCCTTGAGTAGCTAGTAAGACTAACGGGCGACTCGCCGCCCACTTTCCCCGCCATTTAGCTTTGGCGCCGTTGACGGCCCCGAGGCTTCCAGGTCTCCTCGCTACCGTCCGACCCGGAAAGGCGGCCGGAGACTGGGGTCGACTTCCAAATCAGACACAGGCAGCGCCTGCTCCAGTTCAATCATCTTGGGGTGGCGGGGTTTGTGCCTCCGGGGCCCATTGCGGAATCTCGTTGGGACAATAAACTACAAAAGGTCACCAGTAAGGGCTCAGAGCCGGTGATTAGTCCTTTGGGAGAAGAGAGAAGGTCAGGGGGCCGGGGCAGGGAGACGCCCTTTCCCCGACAGAGACCTGGATTTCTGAGAAGAGATCCGTGAGGCTTAGAGTCTGCGTCCCCCGCACCCCCGCCGAGAGACGCTTAAGTAGCTCAGAGAAGTGGCGCCCGCGAGAAGCGCGCGGGAGTCCCGACTGCCGGGAGGCGGCCGAGGGGGGAGGGGTGACAGCGAAACAAATCTCCCGGCGGCAGCCTCAGCCCAGAGCGGACTTCGGCTGCTCCAGCTCAAGGCCTCTACTTTCCAGGCGCCCGCAGACGGAGCAGGAAGTAAGAGTGTGACAATCTGATCAGGAAAAGAAGTACTTTACCTGCGGGGCAGTCCACTCACACCAAAGCTGGAAACCGTTGTACAGCACCCCCGCTCCTACCGGTGTTTCGGCTCCGGGTCCTTCACTCGAAAATGGCGCCTAAAATACAAACTCGAACGGAAATTCGTTACAAATGCGCGCAATGCTTTCTGGGAACCACTAATTTGAAAAAAATGCGGCGATTACCACCGCCATCTTCTGGCCGCTTAGACGCATGCGCGAACTCCTGGCGGGACACTGGCAGCAGGGCAGGTTTATATTAAGTGAAAAGGCAGACCAAAGCACTGTTTTGTCTGAGACCTATGGCAACAGTACTCTTATATTAAAAAACCCCAATCTGGAGAGTGTTTAACAAGAGGAAAAATACCAGGAGGGCTCCACCCACAGCTGGAGGAGGGCTCAGTCGTCCACTAACGTCCCTTAAAGAGAGGGCGGGCTCGGGTGACCGCGGCGGGGAAGTATCGCGAGAAGAGGGAGGGTGCGTAGCTCGTAGAAGTCACTATGGTGACAGGGAGGTCGGGAGGTTTCTTGGTAACTGGTCCTAGCTCTGTGGGAGCAATCGCCACTGCTTTCCTGGAATTTAAGGTAAAACTCTTCACCTCTGGATGTGGTGAGGAAAGGGTTTGGAAATTGTGGCCGTCAGTGGACCCCACCTTACCTGCTTTTATAGTGTATGCGGCATCAGTTATTTTCCATCTCCGTGGAGGCAGTGGGGCTCTGGACGTAGCTGTTGGGATGCGAAGCAGGAAGCCCTGGGTTTGGAAGTAGTAGAAAGACAAGAACAGAAAACCTCGATTGGTGAATGATTGTATAGTCTATATGTGAATAGCAAAATAATTTCGAATTTATTGGTGTTAGGTCGTTAGTGTCACTAGTGGAAGGGGATTTTGAGCTTTCAAAATAATTTGTTTGAAAGATTCCATAATGGAAGAAATGATTTGTCGATGTCATCTGGTTATCTTCATGAGAAAATTATCGATCGGAAAATATTTCTTAAGTAACTTTTAAATACGTTGCACTGTGCGAGGCATAGTCAGGATTATTAAGCAAGTATTCCTGTTTCAAGAGAACTTAGTTTTGTTAGTCGATTTTTACCCTGGAGTCTGTGATCCTGGTGGTAAGGTGATTGAGATTCAGTGGAGTTCCTAATACTCCTCCCATCCCCCGCTGAAACTGTAAACGGAATTCTGTGTGTTTGTGCATTTTTCTGGGGAGTTAATTTTCCCAGAACTTTGATTACATTCTCAAATGTGGTCCTCATCCGCTATTATGTTAACCACTGGTTGATTTGACTACCTCCAATAAGTATTTATTCAGCGACACTTACGTAATTGACATTGAGAAGTGGGAGCCTTTTTTCCCCCTTTAACCTTTGCGTACCTAGGGCCTGTCATAATAAAGCACCGATAAATCTGCTTTATAAATGAATTTACATTGCCATTCTAAGTAAGTAGTATGAGTCTTGCCTCAGGAGCATAAAGTCAGGTTCAGTGATTCTCGAGAGGGGTGTGGAGGACACTCCCTGCCAACTGTAAGAATTCGGTGAGGTTCAGAGACTGGTGTGGTTTGCAGGAACATTGACTCGGTACTATAATACACATTTATTTATTTTTATTTGAATTCAAGTTAGTTAACATATAGTGTATTACTAGTTTCAGGGGCAGAATCTAGTGATTCATCAGTTTCATATAACACCAAGTGCTCATTACATCAAGTGCCCTCTTTAATGCACATCAACCAATAATATACCTTTATTTTTAAAGTTGAAAAAAAATTATTGTTTTCATAAGACAGACTACAGACAGTAAAACTCAATGAAAAAAATTTTTTGGCTGGTAGGCATATCAAGAAAACGTAGTGATTCTCTTTGAAAGCTTCTGGAATCTTGAATTTTCAAAGTTTGTAAAACGCTACAAAACCTGAGTTGGAGAGATATCAACCATGAAAAAAGCGAAGACTAGACCAAATTGAGTGGTATAAAAGAGTCACGGAGACAATGTAGTAGAAAGATGTAACATAACAAAATCACAAATCCCATCATTTTTTTAGCTACATGCTTGGACAGTTTACTCAATTTATCAATCTCTCTGAGAATATTTATTATAAAATCAGTATATAGTGTCTGCCTCATAGGATTGTATATAATTGTCTAGCACACATGCTAAGCATTTGATATTACTGTGTTTATAACATTGACCTTACTAGGGCATGTGCTAAGGATGAATAATGGGATGTCAAGTTAGAAAGTCAGCTTATGAAGGGTCTTGAAAGCCAGATTGAGGATGTTAGATATGATATGGAGGAAACACTTATTAGAAAAATTTTGAGCTAAGGAATGACTTGGTTAAAAAAATAAATAACGGTAGTTAATTGGGATTTGTTAAAGAGGAAAAAGACTTAGATCAGGCATGGCTGTATTGGATTATTAGTGTATAGTTCTCCATGTGGAAGGAGAAGTGCCTACACAGTAGAATGGAAAAAATCTAGGCACATGGGGGGAAAAATCTATAGCTTTTGTAGATTTTAATGGTTAAGAGTCTAAACACCTAAAGTCAGTCAGATACTATTCTTTGTTGGTGAATCCTGAACTAGTGATGAGGGGATAGAAAGAAAAACAAGTTACAGATAATTCCTAGTTTTACTGCCTTTGATGATTGCTATAAATAGCAGTAGGTCTTAACGACAGATGAGAAAGAAATGTCATTTAAATAAATCAATTAAGTGACCTGTGGATTTAGATTTAGTTGAACGTAACCATGTTCCACTCGGAACAAATATTTTCAAAACATGCTTAAACCAGGTTGTATAATGTAGAAAAGACATTTATAACAAACAGCTACAGAGTAGACTTAAATCTAAAGTGAAAGTAGGACGCTTAGAATAAGTGAAGTGATTTGAGAAGAGATTAGGATCACAAGAAAAGAAACTTGATTGATCCCTTCCAATATTTTGGATACTTCTCATGAAAATAACAGAGTTTAATTATAAAAAGAAGCTGGTCAGATTGGGATGGACTAACTTACAGTCATTTGGGAAAGTATAATCAGGTCTCATCTTTCTGATCCCAAATCATCTACAAACAACCATTATTTGTAATTTCAGGCAGTCTGAGAAGAGAACCCTCACTTTTTACATTTTAAAAGTGAAATTGTACCACGTAAGAAGAAATAAAAATAAATTTAAAGAGAATAATTGGAATTAGAATTCAAATCCACATTTGTAATTCTTTAAGTGCATACTTAAGTTTTGTCATCATCATGATATATTTTTTTGTCTGCTAATGTGGTTTCAACATTTAATAAAGTCTGATATTAGATTTGTGGGTAAATCTTTAAAAATATTAATGAAGTTTTTAGTTAATTGTAAGTATTTGGATTAATTAGATATTAACTAATAAATAAAAATGAATAAATAAATATGAATTTATATAAGTAATGAATAAATACTTAGAGAATATTGTGCAAGATTAATGAATTGGTTGGGGCACCTGGCTAGCTCGGTTGGTAGAACATGCAACTCTTTATCTCAGGGTTGTGGGTTCGAGCCCCACGTTGGGTGTAGAGATTACTTAAAAATAAAATCTTAAAAAAAAAGATTAATAAATTGTCTATAGAACAGGACAGATAGTAATGAATATTCCTCTTGATAATATGTTCTTATACACTTACATATTATACATTTTACATGTTACACAGGCACGTATTACACATATATGCATCCATATAATATGTACATAAATACATTATATTATATATTAGTACATGAATGTTATTGAAATTCTCACCTTTTTTTTTTTAAGATTTTATTTATTTGACAGAGAGAGAGAGTACAAGCAGGGGGAGCAGCAGAGGGAGAGAGAGAAACAGGCTCCCCGCTAGGCAGGGAGTCCAACGCAGGGCTCAATCCCAGGACCCTGGTATCTGACCTGAGCTGAAGGCAGATGCTTAATCCTGAGCCACCAGGCGCCCTGAAATTCTCACCTGTACAGAAAAAATAGGAAGTGAGGAAATAGAATAGTTTTTTGGGGAAAGACTGTTTTGAAAAATGAGTTTGCTTTTATTCATGTAGGTCGGGGTTAGGAAAGATATATCCAGTGGGCAGCAGAGGCAAAGAATATAGCTTAGGAAAGAAAATAGGATGAGACAGTGCTATATGAATGGTTGAAACCTAAAAATAGATTAGTTTTTTAAGTTTGTAAAGTGAGGATAGCACCAGAAAATGCCCATTCTTAGACTCTAGGAAGAAGAAATAATTATAGTAATATCTCAGGTAGGATTCTAGATTATAGATAATAGAAAACCTAATTTAAATTGTCTTGAGAAAAAGGGAGGTTTTTCTTCCCCATCATTTATTTGAATAAAAGTCCTGGGCCACCTGTGAAACAGTCTCTGTGCACAGGGAATAGAATGTTCTAATTGGCTTAAGTCTCTCTCATGCTGGCTTCATTGAAGCCACATGGGCTAAAAGTGGGGAAGTGGGTGTTCCAAAGAGAAAAATTCTTTATAGCTAAGAAGAGTGAATATATGTAGAGTGACAAAAACACAAATTTTCACTATGAATAGCTAACAATTATTTAATTCTTACTATGTTTCAGGCACTTTACTGGACATTTTACATACATTTAATTATCATAACCAACCTGTGAAGTAGGTATTATTAGACCCATTTTATATAAGGAAGAAAACAATACAATATCTGGAAGATCAGTAGGTAAAAGTTTCAGTAAGAAGGTGGTGAAGTCAGTAGAGACTGAAGAGAATGAGAATGGTGATCCTATGAGAAAAATAACATTTATTAGTTTTTTTCAAGTACAGAAATGCATAAAGAAGAAAACAAAATTGGGCCATAATCCTATCACTCAGATAATCCTGTACTAAATATACAAATGTATAGATAAATAAAATACTGTAATCATGGTAAAAACTTCAAACGGTACAGAAACATAAAATGATAATGAAAACCTTCCCTTCTCAACCCCCTGCACCTAGCCTCACAAAGGTCTCTGTTGTCTTGCATATCTTCCCAGAAAAATGTTTTAGAATCTTCTAGCTTAAATATATATTCCTTTTTATTTACACAAAAAGGATTGTGTTATCCTGCCATAAACTTTGCTTTTGTCATTTGACATTGTAGACATCTTTCTATATCAGTACATACAGATTCAACACACACAAATTCATCTCATTTTTAATTTTTATTTTATTTATGTTTTTAAAGAGATTTTATTTATTTATTTGACAGAAAGGGAGAGAGAGCACAAGCAGGGGGAATGGCAGGCAGAGGGAGAAGGAGAAGCAGGCTCCCCTCTAAGCAGAGAGCCTGATGTGGGATTCGATCCCAGGACCCTGGAATCATGACCTGAGGCGAAGGCAGCCGCTTAATGGACTGAGCCACCCAGGCGCTCCCAGCACTCTAGCATATTGTTGAATGTGATTCTTTTATGCTAGTTGATGAATTAAAAGGATGAATTAAAGATGACTACTTATTTGAGATTTGAGAATCTCATGGTTTACTGGCTAGAATTTATTAGGCCATACTGCAAAATAATTATAAATACAGCAAACAATAATATTAAAAGTCTGGTTGGCAAGATCTAGATATAATCATGGCTAGAACTGCAGAGAAATGTAAATACCACAGCATATACATATACTTTAGCAAATGCATAGAGGCATTGGAGTGGGATGGGGGTTGGAGGTCTTTAGTAATTGAATTGAATTGTAATATGGCCATTTGCAAGCCTGTTTCCTTTGCTTATTATGTCTTTGAATCTGTCTCTGGAAATGGTGAGCCTGCCTCTCTTTTCTCTGACATGCAAGAGATCCTAGCTCTAGTCTGCAAGTGATTTTATGACAGGACAACCTGAGGAAAAGATCTGCCTGCCTCCCTCTCCCTCCTCGCTCTCCTGGGAAAGAGTCACAGGAGTCCAATCAGAACTATCAATTTAGAAAACTGTACATAAAAATTGCACTTTTAAAAATAGGGCCTTGGGTAGTCATAAGCAAACCGTTAATTTTAATATCAATACCCAAGGGCTAGCCAATATACAAATGACCCAAACAGAACTTGGTGTAAATGTACTTATGATCTAGCTCTTGTGATTTATCTATTCTTCACATTCTTGTTCACTCCTGAGGCATGTCTGCTATTTCTTATCTGTAAGTTGATAAGTTATGCCTTCCCTCTTTCCTGCCTAAAATTTTTCTCATCTTGTTAGTGCTTCTGCCTCTTAGTTTTAATTCTTTTTTTTTTTTTAAAGATTTTATTATTTATTTATTTGAGAGAGAGAAAGAGAGAGTGCAAGCAGGGGGAGGAGCAGAGGGAGAGGGAGAGAATCTCAAGCAGACGGGACAGTAAGCCAGGAACCCAAACTCGGGCTGATCTCACGACCCTGAGATAATGACTTGAGCCGAAATCAAGAGTCAGATGCTCAACTGACTGAGCCACCCAGGCACCCCTCTTAGTTTTAATTCTTAAATCTAATTCTTTTTTTCTTTTTTTGTAAAACATTTAATCATTTTAAAGTGTACAGTTCAGTGGCATTAAATACATTTATATTGTTATACTACTATCACCTTCATCTATCCACAGAACTCTTTTCATCTTGCAGAACTGAAACTCCATACGCATTAAAGAATAACTCCCCATTCTTCCTCATTCCTGCCCCCAGCCCCTGGCAACCACCACTCTACTTTCTGTCTCTATGAATTTGACTACTCTAGTACTTCATGTAAGTGGAATATATAGTATTTGTCCTTTTGTGACTGGATTATTTCAATTAGCATAATGCTAAGTCTAATTCTTAAAATTAGTTCCTAATTCTAGCTTTTTGGTTCCACATTATAAACACATATATCCACAACCTGAATGTGTAATCTATGATGAACATTTATTTATTTTATTTTATTTTATTTTTAAGATTTTATTTATTTATTTGACTGAGAGACACAGTGAGAGAGGGAACACAAGCAGGGGGAGTGGGAGAGGGAGGTTTCCCGCTGAGCAGGGAGCCCGACGCAGGGTCGTTGGTCCTGGGATCATGACCCAAGCTGAAGGCAGATGCCCAACGACTGAGCCACCCAGGCGCCCCATGATGAACATTTAAATTTAGTTTTTGATGGAACTATACAGAGTTCTGTAATAAACAGGCTTATGCAGTTGCATATATATCTTGATGTACATTTATATGTATATGATAAATTCCTATGACTAGAAATTCTTCCCAGGGTCGATTCCTTATCTAATACTTCCATTGAATCAGTAGCTTCTAACTCAAAGTGTAGCACAGATGTGTCAGATTGGCAGAGCCTAGGCTACTGGCCTCTGTCTAGCTATAAGGAAGGCCAGAGAGAAAATAATGTTTCTTGTAATGGGAAAAGGACTCATAAGTTAGGGGATTCCCCAAGTATAGGAAAGGCAGTCAAAGGTTTGGGCTGGAGAACAAAAGAATAAATGACCATTAGCAGTAATTTACCTGCACTTCAGTAATGTATGCGAGTATCTGTTTCTCCATACACCAGCATTGGGTTCTGGGTATTTTGCATTTAACCACTCTGATAACAGAAAAATTGTATCTAGCTGTTTTAGTTTTCATTTCTTTAATTATAATTGAGGCTAAGCATTGTTTCATGTTTTTGAATGCCCACTGACCATCTGTATTTATGTTTCTGTGAACTGTTAATTTATATGTTTATCAGTGCCCTTGATCAAATGACTTTGTGGTAACCATGTTGTCTTAGTTATCCTCTGCTTCTATAGTATTGCCAATCTATCCCTCTCCACTGATTCCTTCTCTTTTGTCCCCAAACATACTGAGGTCTACCCTAGTTTAAAAGGCCTTGATAGCTACTATTCTATTTCTTCCTTTAACCTCTACACTTAAATATCTTTATATATGTACACTTATATACCTCTAACTTCTACACTTATGACCTATGACTGCTGATTCCATTTTAGAGTATGCAAGGATGGTTCTAGTTGCAGAGAATATAGGAATGAACAAAACAGACAAAAATTCTTGCACTTAGGAAGCTTACATTTTAGAAAGGGGAATGGTAAATAAAATGCATAGTATGGCAGATGGCCTTAAATAGGGTATATAGGGAAGGCTTTACTGAGAACGTGACTTTGGGGGGAAGATATAAAGGAGGGAAGAAGAGTAAGCCATGCAGCTATCTGGGGGCAGGGATTTCAGGCAAAGAATATGAGCATTCTCAGTATGTTAGAAGAGGTTTGTGTGTTTGGAGAAGTTTGAGTGAAGAGAGAAAGGAATCAGGTAGGATCAGAGAATATTAGGGTATATTAGGGCTCTCTAGAGAAAGAGGAGTTGATGTTGTAGTCCTGAGTCCAAAAAATGGAAACTCAGGCAAAATTTCTGTGTTGCAGTCTGGAGGCAGAATTTCTTCTTTAGGAAACTGTGGTCTTTGCTCATAAAGGCTTCAACTGATTAGATGGAGCCCACTCACATTATGTAGGGAAATCTGCTTTACTGTAAGTCAACTGATTATAAATGTTAATCACTTGTAAAAAATACATTTACAGCAACATTTAGACTAGCCCAAATAACTGGGCACCGTTGTATAGCCAGGTTGACATATAAAATTAACCATTACAGTAGAGGAGTCCAGATTAATAAAAGCTTTGAACACTGTTGCAAGAACTTTAACTCTGAGTGAGATAGAAAGCCATTGTAGTGTTTTGAGCAGAGAAGTGCCATGATTTATTTTAAAGCAGTCACTTTGGCTGCTGTGGTGAGTATAGATCGTGAGGGGTTAGAGGCCAATTAGGAGGCTATTATATTCAAGTTAACAAATGATAGCACCTGGAACTGGGGTCATAATGTGGGGGTGGCAAAAATCAGATGTTCTGAAGACAGAGCGTAAAAGTTTTGATTTTTAAAAGTTGGATTTGGGATGTGAGAGAAGAGTCAGTGTTAATTCTAAGGTTTTTGGCCCGTGCAACCAGAAGAAAGGAATTACCATTTACTGAGATGGGTAAGGCTATGAGAGGAGTGAAGTTAGAGGAAAGATCAGAGGTGTGATTTGGATCTCAAGTTTGAGATGTCTATTAGACGTTCAGATGAGTTGTCAAATCAGTTAGGTATAAAAGTCAGGTTCAGTGCAGAAGTCTGAACTGGAGATATGAAATTGGAAGTTGTCAGATTGTAGTCAATATGTTTGAATTTATATTAAGCCATGAAACTGGGTGATACCACCATGGCAGTAGTGTAGATACAGAGGAGGTACAAGAACTGAGCCCACAGTTTAAGGTTGGGAAAATTAGGACAAAAGGTTGGTGAAATTTATTCCCTCTATAACTCTGCAATTCCTTTCCCTTCCTAAACTGCCCCTTGAAGTAAAGCCTAACACTCCTAGCAGATTGAAAAGGAATCTCACAGAGTTCCAGTGCTCTTAGGAAGATTGCCTCTTCCTCCCTTACAAAACTGCATCAACACTGTATAACTACCTAAGAGACCAGTTCCAGGAAGAAGGCTACAATTTAAATTGATTATCCACCCTCCCTTGAGAGACCATTGGGACTATTCCAGCATGCTTATATCCACGTTTACCTCAATCTCCACATCCAAGACTCTTAATTCCCCGTGTTAGTTCGTTATTGGGTTTAGCTGTTGATGATGGTAATGTAAACATGATAAAACTTTTTCTCTATCAGTGAAAGGTGGTACAAGACTGATATGACTCTCCACCAGGTCAAGAATCTTGGTTTCTTCTATCTTGTTGCTATTTTATACATGGCCTTGATGACATAGCATGGAGAGCATTACTCTTATTTTTCAAGTTTTTATTTGTGAATTATGTTGTGATTTATAAAACTTTTATAGGAGTTAATAAAATGGATTCCTTAGGTAACTCATTTACTTTTCATATTGCTGCTTTGGTTAGCCACAGAATGTAAATCCCAGATTGGGCCACTAGGTTGATGATGTTGTAATATTTCCACATGGGTTTCACAATTGTTAATGCACTATGTGATCACACCTAGTTTCGAGGGCAGCTGGGAAACAGTTTTATTCTAGGTGGCCAGGTGTACAGCAAAAGTTCAGATTTTTCTACCACAGAAGCAGGGATGAATATTGGAGGACAGCTAGCCATTTCTACCATTTCCTACCATCTGTCCCAAACTCTTAGCTCCTCCCCATCCAAATCCTACCACTCTACCTTTTGGAACTCGTAGGACGCCAAATCTGCATTCTCAACCTTTACTCTGAATGATCCCTTTACCTTGGTAGTCTAACTTAAATCTGGTTGTTTCCTGAGGAAATTGCTTTCCCCATGGCCCCTTCAAGTGGAGGCTATTTTGCCTCCCAGGATCCCGTGTGTCAAAAGGCCTTGTTTCTCATTGATGTATCTGGACAATTGATTCTTTCTCTTCCTCTATAATTTCCTAGTCCCTTTGAACAAGTCCTACTAGATTAAACCATTCTCCATCTGTTTTGCAGTCAGCTGCAGATCTCTTTGTGATTTTCCTCATTCAATGAATATTTTAGCACCTGGCTAGCTGTCTTTATCCTCTACCACGATTATTGTCATTATTCTCAGTGATTTAATATCCACAAATCATTCCATTCCATTCCCTGGCCTCTTAGTTCCCTGACCTCATATACCAACT
This sequence comes from Leptonychotes weddellii, assembly GCF_054177405.1. Taxonomy (NCBI): domain Eukaryota; kingdom Metazoa; phylum Chordata; class Mammalia; order Carnivora; family Phocidae; genus Leptonychotes; species Leptonychotes weddellii. The sequence goes on along the minus strand of NC_138369.1, from coordinate 99,452,720 downwards.
TTCACAGTCTTAATCTACCTTATCATTACCAATGTCTACATTCTCTCTCAAAATCTGGTATAATTGACACATAATAAAATGAATATTAAAAACTCAAATCTGAATTTTTTTTTAAGATTTTATTTATTTATTTGACAGAGAGAGAGAGAGCACAAGAAGGGAGAGTGGCAGGCAGAGGGAGAGGGAGAAGCAGGCTCCCCGCTGAGCAAGGAGCCCAATGCAGGATGCAGACTGGATCCCAGGACCTTGGGATCATGACCTTAGGTAAAGGCAGATGCTTAACCGACTGAGCCACCCAGGCGTCCCTTACATTTTTTCCTCTTAAGCCCCACAGATGTTGACTTATACTGGACCAAAACCAATTTATTAATGATTTTTAGTGGTAAAGCCATCTATTTCACATATAAAATTGCAAAATAGATCAATTTAGCTATACTGTAGAGATTTTCTTACAATTATCTCCCCCACCTTAGCCACTCCCTCTCCCCAAATACTATTGACTGGTCAGATCCTTGGGGACTGTGGCTTTGGGCAGAAAAAAAAGCCTCAATGTCGTCCTCAGGCAGCTCTGCACTTCCCCAAATTGGCTATGCTCTAATACTTCCTTTCCCTTATACCACTATCCAGTCTCACATCAGAATGCACATTTCCTTCATGCAGATGATCTCAGCTAAATAGGATGTATGGGGGAAAATCTTCTGAGCAAGGGAGAATCTTCCCAGTGTTGGAATGCCATGCTCTGATTCCTTCGCACCAGGTTTCTAAATGGTTGCAGATACCTTTCTTATAAAACCATACTGCCTTTACTATTTACATGGAATTGTAATTTCTTTGGTGAGGAATTATTCCTAATTGTCACGGATTTCAGCAATTTGAGGTATTTTGATGTAGGATACATCATACTTTTGCCAAAGATCTTTTAGATTTCTGATTACAGTTGTATATTCAGATTTTACGTATATTTTCTTATCTATTGTGTTGTCATTTCCAGAAGCACCAATTTGTCTGCCTTTATTGTTTTAAAATCCTTTTAAGTGGGGCACCTGGATGGCTCAGTTGTTAATCATCTGCCTTCGGCTCAGGTCCTGATCTAGGGAGTCCCGCATCAGGCTCCCTGCTCATCAGGGACCCTGTTTCTCCCTCTCCCACTCCCCCTGCTTGTGTTCCCTCTCTCGCTGTCTCTCTCTCTCTCTCTGTCAAATAAATAAAATCTTTAAAAAAAAAAATCCTTTTAAGCTTGGTGAATTTGAATCATTATGAAAAAGCAGCATTTTGGGGCGCCTGGGTGGCTCAGTCGTTGGGCGTCTGCCTTAGGCTCAGGTCATGATCCCAGAGTCCTGGGATCGAGCCCCGCGTTGGGCTCTCCGCTCAGCGGAAGGCCTGCTTCTCCCTCTCCCACTCCCCCTGCTTGTGTTCCCTCTCTCGCTGTGTCTCTCCCTGTCAAATAAATAAATAAATTCTTTAAAAAAAAAAAAAAAGAAAAAGCAGCATTTTGTAAATACTTTTGCTCTTTTTCCTGTAATTAGAGAAGGTCTGATGGAAGGGAAGAAGGAGTTTTGAGAAAGGTGCTAAAGGTGCTTCTAAGGAAAAAAGTAAGCCCTGGAAGGTGTGCCTAGGAGAGAGCAGTATTCTTGCTCTGGCTACTATACATAGATTCATACTTTTGAAGAAGAACAGAAATCTCCCTTAGTGAACTAACTGGAAGAGAAGTGTTTCTGACCCTAGTTGCATATTGGCTGACCATAAAACTTCAGATTTTTTTCTGTGGTTTTAACAGTCCCCACCCCCACCTAGTCTAATAAATATATGAGCAGAATAAGTGAAAAAGGTGTTTTGAAATACAGCTGTATTTAGCACTTTGCTGATCTAAAAGTCTTCTTGGGTTTGGGAGAATGAGAAATTATCTAAGGGAGACCCACTGAATACTTATATACTCAGCACCTCCTTTGATGTAATTAGCAGTAATTTTCTATTGGGCGAAGAGGTATTTTTTCCTTCAATTACACTTTGATTTGTTTTTTGCTTTTTAGGTTAGTGATATTACTCAGAATTCTGTAACTATAAATTAGGTTCAGACAATTTAGCAATTTTCTTGGTTTATATAAATATATGAGTTATAAATATATGAATAATTTATTTTTTTAAATTTTTAAAAAGGATTTATTTATTTACTTGAGAGAGAGTGAGCAGGGGGGAGGGGCAGAGGGAGAGGGAGACAAGCAGACTCCCCACTGAGCGGGGAGCCTGACCCTGGGCTCAATTCCCGGACTCTGAGATCATGATCTGAGCTAAAATCAAAAATTGGTTATTTAACTGACTGAACCCCCTGGCGCCCTGAGAGTAATTTTTTAAAAAGATTTATGATTTATTTTAGAGAGAGAGAGAGAGGGTGCACGTGTGCAAGCATGAACCGGTGGGGGGGCGGGGAGAGTCAGAGGGAGAAGGAGAGAAAGAATCTCAAGGAGATTCCTTGCTGAGCTCGGAGCTCTACCTGGGGCTGGATCTCAGGACCCTGAGATCATTACTGGAGCTGAAATCAAGAGTCAGATGCTTAACTGACTAAGCCACCCAGGCGTCCCAATTTATATATTTTTTTTTGATTTTTGATTTTCATTCCAGTATGTTAACATACAGGGTTATATTAGTTTCAGGTGTACAATACAGTGATTAAACAATTCTATACATTACTCAGTGTTCATCACGGTAAGTGTACTCTTTAATCCTCATCACCTATTTCACACTCCCCCCCTCCCATAATCATCAGTTTGTTCTTTATAGTTAAGAGTCTGTTTCTTGGTTTGTCTCTCTCTTTCTCTTTTTTTTTCCTTTGTTTGCTTTGTTTCTTAAGTTCCACATGAGTGAGATCATATGGTATTCGTCTTTTTCTGACTTACTTCGCTTAGCACGTCACACACGGCCGATGTGCACTTACAGCAATTTATATAAGGATAAACTTAATGTTTTTTGTTTTGAAATGGATGTGTTGTGTGTGTGTGTGTATTTTCTTCCTTTCTTGGTTTTACCTAATATATATATAATATATATATATAATATATATATATTCCGTGCACGTTGTTGCAAATGGCAAGAATTCATTCTTTTTTATGGATGATTACGCACCACCTCTTCTTTATCCATCTATCAATTTACACTTGGGCTGCTTCCATAATTTGGATATTGTAAATAATGGTACAGTGAACATAGGGGTACATATTTCCTTTTGAATTAGTGTTTTTGTATTCTTTGGGTAAATACCTGGTAGGGTGATTACTGGATTATAGGGTAGTTCTATTTTTAATTTTTTGAGGAAACTCCATTTGATTTATATCTTCTGGTGACAAGGTTATTTGGGGGAGTATTACTCTTCTTTTTCCATATTTTTATTTGGCGATTACATTGTGATTTTTATATAACTTTTATAAGAGATTTATTACCTTTTCCTTAAATAACACACTTATTTTTCACATTGCCACCATGGCAACCATAACTGTTGGGCAGTATATCTACCTCCAACCTCTATCTACCTCAGGTTGATGATGTCATAATATTCACATGTGGGCTCCAGAATTGAGGCCATTAAAATTAAGGCCTTGATCCCTTGATTAGACCTTGGGAATTTATTCTAATGTACCATTGAGTAGGACCAATAATGATCTGCCATTAAGGGGTTCCCAGTTTACAGAGTCTTTTGATTTGGCCCTAGGACAGCCTTTGGAAATTATTTACCTGCTCAGATTTAATGGTGGTCTGCACTTGTAGAACTGTTTCAGGCAGGTTGTAGAGGACCTCTACAACCAACCCAAGGCTTCCAGTCACTCCTTGGCAGGGTTAGCACACTGACTAGTTTTCTTCTTCTTTCCATGTATATGATGCCAACAGTATTGAGGTGTTTTAGTGTCCTTGGAGTGCTAAGATGTTTTGTTTGCTTTTATTTTTTTGTGTACATGTGTTTGTTCTTAATGTAAATTTTATATTTTCCCCCTAACTTTTATTTTTACAGTGAATACAATCAAGTTGCATTTTATAATTTTGCTGAAAGTGGAGACATGAGACTGAAGATCTCTCTTTTAAAAGAACCAAAACATATCCTTTTGATACTTATAAACCTTATTGTGATCATCTATTGTTAAAAGTTTTCTATATTGTATTCTAGTTAAAGAGTGGATTTTTTTTTCATTCTTTTAATGGTAATTTAGCTAAATTGTTTTTGAAATATTTGAAATCATGTGTTGCAGGTAATTTTCCAAAGCAAACTATTTGCTCTAAATCTTACTTTCAAATCCTTATTGACATTTTTCTTACTCTGTTTAAGTACTGTGCTTAAGTACATAAAACACAGTTTTTGTTTAGTCTACTAGGATCTTAAAGAGCGGCTCTTTTTTAAAACCAAATAATTTCTTTGCTAGTGTGATTTAGTATGTTTTCACTGAGTTCTGCTCTATTTCTTCATACCCATGATAAAGTGGAGGATAAGCTGGGGAAATCCGAGCAGTCAGACCTTTATTATTTCAAGTGGGAAGGTAGCGATTATAAATATTTTCTCAAATGCATGACCCTATATTTTGTTAGCAAGAATACCCAATTTCGTGTCAGGAAGATATGACAGGTCTCTCTACCTTCATTCTTAGTTATTTAGATTAGTGCTTCTATAAAGAATCAACTGTAGACTATTGCAGGTCTGTGAAGGGATAAGTACAGAAATTAGAAAGTAAGAGGTAAGACATTTTTTTGGCAATTTGACATTGTCACAACACCCAAATATAAGATAATTTTTCTAATAATTCATTTTTATTTTATCTTACAAAATGTAGCTTTGAAATAGAGAAAAATGTGGTCCTTCATCAGAGATATCAAAGCACTGTTTAGACATTTGATCAAATTTTTAAAATTTATACTATCTTACTTATTTTACCTCTTGAGTGAAGTTATAATTCCTTTGATTTCTCCTTAAATCCTTTTTACTGTCTTTTCAAAGTATGCCCTCAAGAGTTCACACCATATATAATCTTACAGATTTTGACTGTGTCTGTTGTCTGCTTTTACCTTTTCAAGTTGAAGAATAACAGTTTTTTTAAACTTTCTTAGTCTGTCAGTCCTCTCATTTCTCCCATACTCTTAGTTGACCTAATAGGTTGAAGATATATCACACACGGCCGATGTGCCCTTACAGCAATTTATATAAGGATAAACTTAATGTTTTTTGTTTTGAAATGGGTGTGTTGTGTGTGTGTGTGTGTGTATTTTCTTCCTTTCTTGGTTTTATCTAACATTCTCCCTTTCTAATGTTAAGTTTTACCTAACATTGTTTAGACCATAGCAATTATATTGGAACAATTTTTTCAGTAATGGTCTCATGATAACCAGGTCCTTTTGTTTAGATTATATGTTGAATATTCCAATGCTACTTTGTTATCTATTTTTGCAGATTCTTAAGATCTTCCTATAATTTCTTTTACCTTTTTGGTTATTGCTTAATCTATCATTTTGAAGTATTAAATCTTAGAACATTCCAGAATAATTATAGCACATTATTTCTTTTCCTTGGAGTTTATTGATTGCTTAGATAAGCCAATAAAAAGCACTAGTCAGAAGTGGAGGAAGTAAAAGGATTATACAATAATAGCAAGAGAACAAACAACCCAACCAGGAATGATCTGGTAATACAGATACCCAGATATGTGTAAGAAAAAGGTTCCTCGTAAATGACAAACTGAAATGCCTTCTCTATATACACAGTTCTGTTAGGGTAAGCAGCCCATTTTGATGGAGGAACAGAGGGCTACTTGAGCACCTCAATTTATAGAAATCCTCCTGATAAATCAGAGACCGAAAAAAATGGGTTAAATAAAGTAGGAATTTTAGGATTCATATCTTATCCAGTGCTATGCATTGTGTAGGTGCAGTAAATTATAATTGAATTGTTTCCTGAATTTAATGTCAAAAAGTTTGGTAAGATTTTAGTTTTGGCAGTTAAGCTGTAGGTTTTTTTCTAGGTAAATTGTTATTATAATGTGTAATTTAAGCAGGTATTTTACTATTAGATTTCAGTCTTCTTTTAACACTTGATTTTTTTAACTTATCAAAATAATACATATTTCTTCTAATATGATACAGATCTATGTAGATTTAAAAATTATAGTTCACTTTTCTTCTCACTTATCCCCCAACAGTTTAGTGTATATCCTTTCATACCTTTTGATCTGTTAGATGTCTTTGTGTATCTTTTGGCCTTATTTATGGAATCTTTTGTAACACAATTTAAAAATTTTCATGTTGTCAGATCTTTCTGTCCTCTTTTGGCATGTGGATTTCTTGCTTTCCATTCTTCTTTTTTTTTCTTCATTTTATTTATTTATTTTTTTTGCTTTTTTTTTTTTGCTTTCCATTCTTCTTACAACTGTCTTGATAGATGCTTATTTTCCTTTATATGGAAAAAATATGAAAGTCATGAAATGGAAAGTATATTTAGAAGCTTGAAACATTTGACCCTATTTTATCTTTTTCTTATAATCTGCATCTGCAAATTATTTTATTTATTAAGATTTAAGGTTTTTGTGTGTTTAATATCTCCTTAACATGGTGGCACATCAAGAATTAGTAAGCTGTGTGGGCTGGACTACTGCTGAAGAACTGTATTCATGTAGTGATGATCACCAGATAGTGAAGTGGAACTTGTTAACCAGTGAAACAAGTCAAATAGTAAAGCTTCCTGATGATATTTACCCCATAGATCTTCACTGGTTTCCAAAAAGTTTAGGCATAAAGAAACAAACTCAAGCAGAAAGCTTTGTCCTCACAAGTTCTGATGGTAAGTTTTTAATAAATGTTATATGCTCATCTTTGTATTTAAAAGACATATTAGTGTGGCATGCTTTTAGTTGTTTTACAAAGCTGATGTTTGTAGATCTGCATACCTCTATCTACACATTTAATCCAAAATCTTTGTAGTCATTTGGTTTGTGTATAGGCTATAAAACTATTGTCATGGGAGAAAGTGAAGCTGGCATATTGTAGGATTTGGTTTGAGCTTTCAGCTTTACTTTTTCTGTGACCTCACAGAAAATAGTTGTTAAGCTGTTATCAGTTTTGGTTTCTAATTTCTTCAAATTTAGCTTTATAACAGAACCACACTAAAAAAGATATGGACACACACAAAAAATATGGGCACAATGCAACATTTAGTAAGCTATTGAATATTGTCTTTATTTTCTAGTACATGTTAATTTCCACTCAATAGAGTTGGTGACTTATTTGATTTGACTGTAGCTTTATTACTGGTGAGTAAAAAGCGTAATTTTTCTACTTTTTGTGGGAATGTTTTTATTTTCATTGAAATAACTTGAACTTTTTTTGTCTGTATTACACTTTACCTACTATGTCAATTAAAAATACATTCATCAAAAGTGATGGAAACTTACTTGACTAACTTATGCACAGATGGATTTTTTTGGTTCACCTAACTCCAGGGGTAGATCTTCAACCACAGCTGCATTAGGCCCCTGTTCTCACCATCTGTTAGATGGGCTGTCCCCACAAGGTGAGCATGATGGCAGCCAGTAACCCAAGGCTCATCCTAGAAAAGAAATGTCAGCAGAGAGAGTGCTTCTTCCTCAGTATCTTTTGCAGACAAGTTGCAGAGAGAGTCCTGGGCGAGCTTGGGTCATGTGCCAATGAAAGAATCACTTCAGTCAAGGGAATGGGACACTGACTGAACACAGTAGGCCTCAGGCTACCATGGAAAAGGAAAGAGAAAGAGAAGAGGGCTTTTGTAACCAGAACAGGGAAGGGATGTTATGGCAAAGTATTGAATCAGATTTTACTTCTTTTACAGACAGAACTTACGATAGTTTTTTTTAACCTTATTTTTCTGAATCTTGATTAAATGAGATATTGTGTGAAAGTAGCTGGACTTAGAAGATTGACTGTGAACCACAGCTAGAATTTGCTTACCTCAGATGATAAAACAAAGGTTTGACTTTTTAAAAAACAACTTTTAATTTTGATATAATTTCACATTTGCAGAAAGGTTGTAAAAATTGTAGAAATAACTCCTGCATATCCTTTATCCAAATTCATTTCCTGTTAACATTTTGTCCCATATACTTTATCATTGGCTCTATCCCTTTCTCCCCCACTTCACTACACACACACACACACACACACACGCACACGCACGCACGCTTTTTTTCCCCTAAGTATTTAAGGGTAATTTATAGACGTGCGACATGCCCCTTTTACCATAAATACTTCAGTGCATTTCCCAAGAATGAGGACTTTCTGTTATATAACTACGATACATTGATCAAAATCAGGAAATTTAACATTGATGTTAAGTTGAATATACAGTTCATACTCAAATTTTAACAATTGTCCTAATAACATCTTTTATAGAAATTTGTTTTTTTCTGGTACAGAATAACATATTGCTTTTGTCATATCTCTCTAACCTCCTTTAATCTAGAGTCTCCTGTCTTTCTTTTATGATCTTAACCAACTGAGCCACCCAGATGCCCTTTCTTTTATGATCTTAACAGTTTTGAAGAATACAGATCTGTTTTTCCTTTATAGAATGTCCCTCAATTTGTGTTTGTCTGATACTTCCTCATAATTAGATTCAGTGTACACATTTTTCAGTGTACAATAATTAGGGCATCACATTGAGAGATTCATGATGCTGGTTTGACCCATTATTGGTGATGTTAACTTTGATTACTTTGAAAGGTTGTATTCACTAAAGTAATCTGTGAAGTTACTATTTTTACCTTTTATTTATTTTTATTTTATTATTTATTTATTTTTAAAGATTTTATTTATTTATATATTGACAGAGAGAGACACAGCGAGAGAGGGAACACAAGCAGGGGAAGTGGGAGAGGGAGAAGCAGGCTTCCTGCCGAGCAGGAAGCCCGATGCGGGCTTGATCCCAGGACCCTGGGATCATGACTTGAGCCAAAGGCAGATGCTTAACGACTGAGCCACCCAGGTGCCCCTGTTTTTACCTTTTAATAAATAATTTGTGAATGGATACTTTCAGACTCTGTAAAAATATTATTTTCCTCCTTAAACTTCTACCCACTATTTTAGCATCTACTGTTGATATTTGGCTGAATCATTTATTACTCAGATGATTGCTAAATGGTGATTTTTTTTTTAAATTCCATAATTCCTTCCATATTGATTAGTTGGTATTCTGCTGCAAAGAAGAGCCTCCCCTCTCCTACCCATTTATTTGTTTACTTATGTCAGATTAGACTCATAGATTCTTTATTTTATTTCTGTAATTTTTTTGATTTTGTTGTGAAAATTGTCCCACATTTGGCCAGTGGAGCCCCATCAAGCCAGCTCCAATGAATTTTTTGGGGGGTGGGGTAGTATTTTCTCATCATTTTTTGAGTGCTTCTTTGCCGGCACAAGCTATTTGAGGCTTATCTTGTACTTTCCCAAACCCAACCCCCCAAATCATCCATTTCTCCAAGGAGACCTGTTCTTTTCTTGGTGCTTTCTGGTATTTTAAAAACAAGATGAGGGCGCCTGGGTGGCTCAGTTGGTTAAGCGACTGCCTTCGGCTCAGGTCATGATCCTGGAGTCCCTGGATCGAGTCCCGCTGCTTCTGCCTCTGACCCTCCCCCCTCTCATGTGCTCTCTCTCTCTCATTCTCTCTGTCTCAAAAAAAAAAAAAAAAAAAAAATCTTAAAAACAAGATGAGAGTGCTAGCAAAGCTCATTTCAATGAGGTGTGTTTGCTTCAAGATCCTTTCAGAGAGCTAAGAAATAGGAATATAAATGTATATTTATTTATTTAAATATTTTATTTATTTATTTGACAGAGAGAGAGATAGCAAGAGCAGGAACACAAGCAGGGGGAGTGGGAGAGGGAGAAGCAGGCTTCCCGCCGAGCAGGGAGCCCGATGTGGGGCTCGATCCCAGGATCCAGATCCCAGGACCCTGGGATCACGACCTGAGCCGAAAGCAGATGCTTAACAACTGAGCCACCCCGGCGCCCCATAAATGTATATTTAAAAACATACGTATCTACAGCTATTTCTTTTTCTCTTTCTCCTGCCCTTCTTCCCTCCATTTTCTTTCCTGCTCTTTCCTTCTTCCTCTTCTCCTTCCTTCCTTTCCATACTAAAAATCATGAGTTCATTCGATGCCACCCAATTCAACATTATAGGGTTAATTCCAGTCTTTCTTTTTTTCATACTTGGAAATAGTGAGGGAGCCTGGCTCCCATTATTATTTTCAATATGTTTACTCACTTGTTCAATTCTACAGTACACATAGGTTGTTTCAGAATGGCTAATCTACACTACTGCAAAAAACTAGAGTTTAATATTTGTTTACTTTTGTTTTTATCTTTATACTGAATATATAGAGTCAAAGTCCTGTGTTCAAAAGTTACTTGCATTTCCCCCTTCCTTAACTGTTACGTTAGTCACTTAAAATATAGTTAAATGTATTATTTGTGTTTGTTTTCTACTAAGGTTTCCATTCTCCCCCATCCTTGTTGATTTGATTATTTTTTTGAATATGTAAAACATTAACATGGATGGTTTCACAAAGACAAAACTGTATTAAAAAAAGCATACTCAGAGCAATGTCACTACTCCTACCACCCAATCCCATACGCCTTGTTTCTGTTTCCTCCCTGTAGGTAAACAATCTCTTTGGTTCTGGTTTATCCTTCTTGTGTTTCTTTTGGCAAAAGTAAACAAATACATGCATATTTTCTCATTTCACTTCTTGTTTACACAGAAGGTGACATACTGTATATTTCCTTTGCCTTTTCCTTTTTAAATGCAGTAGTATATAAGAATTGAGTTGTGTCTGGTGAATATGGACAATAAATATAATTAGTCTTGATAATTTCTGTTGTCTGAGTGTTTCTCTGAATTAAGATCACTTAATTACACCCAACTAAAGAATAATTGCTTGGGTCTCTATTTCAAATTGGTTTTAGAGAAAACACTTTTTGCGAGGGAAAAAATTTTAATGTAAAAATGTAATTTAAGAGATAAGTTTGTGAGATTTATTTAAATATATAAGTATAAATATATTATGACTCTTGAGAAACTATAACGCTTAATTTTATTTTTAGGTTTACTGTATAATAAAACAAAAACATTATATGCCACAGCTAGATGTGGAAAGAAGTGAGAACCAAAGCAGAGTAGTTTAGTATTTTCATCTAAGCTAGGATGAGGAATATCTGGGAACTTGTGAAAGAGAGGGAAACGCATGATAGATCAAAGAAAAGAAATGGAAGGATAAGATAGAAAAGAGCATCCAGAAATGAAAAAGAAATGTTCAAGAAAAAAGGAAGTAGTTGTCAATGGGAGGTAGTCAAGGGGTTTCCTGTCAGATAAACATTGGAGATTATTTTATATATTAGAACTATATTATTTGTTAACCCAATACTTAAAATATATACTATTCTGGTTAAAAAAATATATAACATGAGATCTTCACTGTTAACAAGTTTTTAAATATACAGTGCGGTATTGTTAACTATAAGCACAGTATTGTACACCAGATCTCTAGGACTTTTCCATTTTCTATGATGTTAACCCAATTCTTAAAAAATTTTTCTTAAAAATTTAATTTACTGCTCAGGAGTTTCTCTTTTCTAGTTGCCACCAACTTTCTTTTCTTGATTTTTCTTCCCCAGTGTTGGCAGGGAAGGGTTACAGTTTTTGAGTTTGTTCTTATTACTCTTCCAGTGTTCCTTCATCATACCCCCTCCCTCTTCTGTGTAGTGATAACATTCCAAAAGAGATCCCTGAGATTTGGTGGCAGGTCCTTAAATACATAAGGCAGACTTTTGCCAAGTGTTTTGTCTTACCAATAATTCTCTCCAACATTACTACTTTTTGAATATTTCATGCAGCTGTATGCTACTTTTTAGAAGAGATATTTGACAATGTATTAAGATTTACATTTAAAAAATAATTGAATTATATAAAATGCATTAGGAGAATTCTGGTGTAAAATCTTTTGTAAAGCTGTTAAATACTCTTTAAATTACATTTACTGAAAGATAATTTTTTTAATACATTGTATTAGATATCTTAAGATAATTCCCTTATTTTCTTAATATGTCTATTTAAAAATTCCACTTTAAAAAGATTTTGTGTGGGGGCGCCTGGGTGGCTCAGTCGTTTAGCGTCTGCCTTTGGCTCAGGTCATGATCCCGGGGTCCTGGGATCGAGCCCTGCATCGGGCTCCCTGCTCCTAGGGAAGCCTGCTTCTCCCTCTCCCACTCCCCCTGCTTGTGTTCCCTCTCTTGCTATGTCTCTCTCTGTCAAATAAATAAATAAAATCTTAAAAAAAAAAAAGGTTTTGTGTGTTCATTTCTTTTATCATAAGTTGGTGGTTGGTTATAGATCTCTGGCTTTTTGCAACTATCTGCCAAATCATTTCTGCTATTAAGCAGTATGCAAAAGCGCTCATGTGTCCTTTTTCTTAGCACCCTATTCCAAACCCTTTCATGTTTCCATGGACATTCCTAAGGCATTTCTAACTTTAAGAAATGTGTTTTATATAATTTTAATGTTTCCTCTATTTTTCTTCTCTTTTATAACATTTCCCTCTTTTTAAAAAGTTTATTTTTTTTCTTTAATGAACAAAAGGTTAATTTTCTACCTTAGGATTTAAATATCCATGTTTGTTATCCAAATCCACTTTTTTGTTCAATAAATCAATACATTAATATAACCATATTGATTATATTCTCTTCTCTACCCCACCCCTGGCAAATAATTAGAAATAAATTCATCTCTAGTTTGGGTCTTGCATTTTTAAAAGATTATAGAAAATTTGGAGAGAAGAAACAAAATAGTTAAATGGATAATTATGGGCTTAAAAATATTTGATATATGGGGGCACCTGGCTGGCTCAGGTGGTTGAGCTTGCAACTCTTGATCTCAGGGTCCTGAATTCAAGCCCCACATTGGGTCTGGAGCCTACTTAAAAAAATGTTTTTTAATAAAAAAATAAGAATATTTGATATATAGTATTTTATATTTATGGTTTATTCTGGGTGTGCTATTCATGTAATCTGTAATCAGACAAAATACAAAGTCCAAAGATTTACTGAGTGCCAAATCTGTGCAAAGAGCTGACCCTAGTTGTCCCAGTATATGTCTTGTGTGAGGTCATAGGAAGCAAGAATAATTTTAGCACTTGTCAGAAAATCAGTATTAGGTATTTTAGGGTAAGAAATATCAATGATCTAAATATATAAAATTTCTCAAATATGGCATAAATTGAAAGGAAATTTCTGGATCCTTCATTTCTGGTTTAAGAGTTATTTGGTTAATCTCTTTGGTGATGGATTCATCCATTATATGCAACAGTTGTTTATTATGTGGGTATTCTGTGATAGGCAATATGCTAACATTTAGTGAGAACAGACCTCAATAAAGTAAACAATGGCCACAGGATTAGCTTTCCACTTACTGTATGTCATCTTTACAATTTCTTTTGAGATTTGTTCCCCCTTGCATTTTCTCTGTAAAGCAATGCATAAAAAGTATATTCCAATTAATTTCAAGTTAGTTTCATGAAGAGAATAACAGTTGAGTTCAAAGTAATCTTATTACATTAAAAAATGACCCAGCGATAAATATAAAGTTAAAAGGAAGGTATGGGGAAAAGTAATTGCTGCTAGTGGGTAGTTAGATGAAGGAAAAGCGTAGCTTATTGTAGAGGGCCTAGAAAATGAACGATGAGAAAAGAAAGCTATTAGATGGAATGAGAAAAAAAGAATGTCAGCATGGTCTTTTTTTTTTAAGTTAGGAGATGGTTACTGAGTTGGTCAAGTTTAACAAATGTGATTATGTAAAAGCACTATTGCAAATAAAAATATGACTAAGACGTGGCCCCCTGCCCTGATATAGATCACAGCCCAATAAAAAAATGTTGTAACAGAGCTGCAAATAATGCTCACTGTGTAAAAAAGAGGGAATGACTTTGTTGGTAAGAATGGGTACATGGTTAGTGAAATAACCACAGGTGCTAGGTGTTAAATGTTTCAAAGCCATCTTTATTAGAGTTTTCCAGAGAAATGTTTTAAACCATCTCAAGCATGTATATTTTTAAATATTTTATTCATTTATTTGAGAGAGAGTGAGAGCATGAGCAGGGGGAGGCAGAGGGAGAAGCATACTCCCCACACTGAGCAGGGAGCCCGTCACGGGGCGTGATCCCGGGATGCCGGGATCATGACCTGAGCCGGACGCAGACACTTAACCAACTGAGCCACCCAGGTGCCCCTGATTTAGATATATTTTTAATGAATTGTTAATATTAAGACGGTCTTGAAAAGCCTTAAGTTAAAAGTGAATTCAAACAAAGTAACTTCTCTGAGTTAAAATTTGATTAGGCACGTGATTTTTTTACTGCAAGATAGATAGGTAGATATAGATAGATTTGGGGGAAGTTTCTAATGTCACTGTACTTAATTAAAATAATTATTATGAGCTATGTATTACTAGATTTCATGATTATTCAAACCCACATTATTTCATGATCTTTTCTCAGCTTTCTTTTTTTAAAAGATTTTATTTATTTATTTATTATTTATTTATTTATTACTATTTATTTATTACTAGATTTCATGATTATGCTCAAATAAACTCTTAAGAATTTTTGTTAGGCCTCAGTTTATTTTTTTATTTTTTATTTTTAGAGAGGGAGAGAAGAGGGGAGGGACAGAGGGAAGGAGAGAATCTATTATTATTATTATTTTTTAATGAGAGAGGTGGGGAGGAGGGGCAGAGAGGGAGAATCTTAACAGGCTCCATGCCCAGCATGTAGCCAGATCGTACAATCCTGAGATCATGACCTGAGCTGAAATCAAGAGTTGGATACTTAACAGACTGAGCCACACTGGTGCCCCTGCCTCAGTTTATGTTTTAACACCATTTAACTGTCCTGGTTCCTGTCCTTTATACCTTTTCCAGCTTTTCTATAGCCTGCAAAAAGAAAAAAATAAAGCAAGACCACAAAACTCTGCTTAATTAGAAGGCTTTCTTGACATTTCTCTTGGCCCCCTTTGACCATATCCCAGTGGAGTTTTATTGTCCCTCTGATCTATCATCGCATCATATACATACTTCTATTACACCACTTGTTTCAAGGTTTTATAATTTTGTTTTTGTGCCTATTTTCCAATAGATTTGTTTTTTTCTTGAGAGTAGGAACAATGATTTGAATAGGAATATTATTTGTCCTTATGTCTCCAGTACCTACCACTATGCTAACTAGTCTAGTAGTAGGTACCTGTTCAAAAGATGTTTATTGATTGAGTAAATTCAAATAGATTTCTCAAGTATAATTTCTTTTAGGTAAATTTCATCTGATTTCTAAGTTAGGAAGAGTGGAAAAAAGTGTAGAAGCTCACTGTGGAGCAGTTCTTGCAGGAAGATGGAATTATGAAGGAACAGCATTAGTTACAGGTAAGTTGTCTGCAAAAATGACATTTTAAATGAATTTTTTAAAGAAAGATTTTCACGGAATCAGAATATTTTCTTTAGTAATAGTGTCTTTCATTGTCCAAGAGCAAATAATTGGCACAGCATTGAACTAGGCTGCTAGATAATGTTATAATTCAGAATGTCATATTAATTATTAGTTTTCATATATGACTTACAGAGAATGTTCTGTCAGGGCTTTTGAAATGGTCAATTATGGGGTAAATAAAAGTTGTAATTCTTTAAAATTTTAAAATTCAAAATATTTAACTGACCTTTACCCCCATTCCATCACTCTCCCATCTCTTGCCCTATTCTCATAAGCATTTTCATCTTCATCTATGGTATTAGTTATCTAATGTTGTCTAACAAATTACCCCAAAAGGTAATGGCTTAAGATAATAAACATGTATTATCTCATAGTTTCTGTGGGAGGGGAATAATTTAATTTAGCTGGGTGGTTCTGTCTCAGACTCAAGATGTTGGATAGGGCTGCAGTCATGTGAAGGCTTGATTGGGGCTGGAGGTTCTCCTTCCAAGATGGCTCACTCATATGCTCTTGGAATATTTTTAGATTGAGCTTTGAAGGAGGCCTTAGTTCCCCACCACACGGGTTTCTTCATAGGGCTGCTTGAATGTTCTAACAACATAACAGCAGGCCTCATAAGGGAGTGATCCAAGACAGAGAAAGATGGTAGCTACAATATATTTTATGACCCACCCTTGGAAGTCATACTCCATCATTTCTACCATATTCTATTAGAAGCAAGTCACTAAGGATAGCCCAAAGAAGAGAGAAATTAAGCTCCACCTATCAAAAGGAAGAGTAACAACAAGTTTATGGATATGTAATCAAACTACCTACCTATCCCCTGGGCTTTCTTTAGGACTTTTTTCAGTGAGTTGTTTCCTCTCCTGCCTATTTTTTCAACTTGTCCTTTTCCATTCGTTTCTTTTTTAGCATATAAATGTGTTCACATGTCATCCATCTTGAAAATTGAGAAAATAAAAATCCTGCCTTTAACAAATGATTCTCTCTAGAGAATTCTTTCTTTCTTTCTTCTTTTAGGCAAGCTGTTCAAAGAAAAGTCTACTACTTCACTCCATTCAGTCCCCAACTCACTGGAGTTTGCCTGCAACTCTTCTTATTGCACTGAAAGCACTTGTCTTAGAATTCTAGGATGGAGATTTCAGTGAAAATGAAAGCATTATTTGAATAATATACTCATAAGTCTTCTGAGATTAAAGGAAAAAATAAAAATTTTTGGCATGGAAATTAGGCTACTCTGATAGAATTTTTTCAAAGTAATTGCAATTAAATTTTACAGTTATGAAGCACTGTCATTTAATGAGTAAATTGTGTCTGAATTTTAGATATGTGTTAATATAGATATACTGATTTTATATACAAATTTAATGTTTAAATTTATTTCCTATAGATAAAAATATCAATTATTTTTTCTCTTTATAGTTGGAGAAGATGGACAAATAAAAATCTGGTCAAAGACTGGGATGCTGAGATCAACTTTAGCTCAGCAAGGTACGTTTATTAGTCAATTAAGATACCTTAATAGTTCCCTTTAAAAACTATTATAGTTCCTAAGACTGATTTAGGTAAGGTTCAAAGCCTGAAATCTCTTATTTTTTTAAAGATTTTATTTATTTATTTATTTGAGAGAGAGAACGCACATGAGTTGGTCGGGGGAGGGGAGAGGGCGAAGGAGAGAATCCCAAGCAGACTCCACTGGGAGTGGGGAGCCCAGTGCAGGACTTGATCTCACGTCC
Organism: Leptonychotes weddellii; assembly: GCF_054177405.1. NCBI lineage: Eukaryota > Metazoa > Chordata > Mammalia > Carnivora > Phocidae > Leptonychotes > Leptonychotes weddellii. The sequence goes on along the minus strand of NC_138369.1, from coordinate 99,435,463 downwards.
TGGAGATCATGACCTGAGCTGAAATCAAGAGTTGGATGCTTAACCAACTGAGGCAGAAATCTCTTATTTCTATTTATACTCTTACTTTCCATGTTGCCTGATAGGCCATGGTAACTGTATTATTTGAGCCAAGAAATATAAGAAACACTCAAGGGCTTTTTCTTTTTTAGTGAGTCTATATAAATGCAGTTAAAGGCTGATGATTCTTTTAAAAATAATTCTGAATCCTTACGAGCATATACTATCTGGAATAGGATTGGGTGTCTAGTTAAGTAAATAATAGTAATGGAAACATTAGGAGTAACTCCTTACTTTAAAAGTCCTAATAACCTCATAATATTATCATCCTTTCTAAATTGTATTTTACATTTGATATCCATACTAATGTAGGGGAACAGATACCCTGATGGTCCAAAACTTGGTAAGCTGCAGCTGCTTAGAGTAGCATCTCAGTTTTCCATGTTAATTGGAAAGAAGTGCCCATAAAGTCAGTTCAGTGGTCATTCCTGTCAGGATTTAGATTACATATGATTTTTTCTTCTGTGTGTGTACAGCAGATTTATTTTCCTAATTAGATTTTACCTAGAAATAGTAAAGCAGTTTTCATGTTGAACTGAACATGTATCAGCTGATCTTCAAAGACAGGTAGCAGACTATTCTTGAGAAATATATAATAAAGTTATATTGTGAAGCATCTCTGGTAACTGACTTCCAAATGTCCAGATTTCATTTAAAAATTTTTTTTTAATATTTTATTTATTTATTTGACAGAGAGAGAGAGAGCACACAAGTAGGGGAAATGGCAGGCAGAGGGAGAGGGAGAAGCAGACTCCCCGCAGAGCGAGGAGCCTGATGTGGGGCTTGATCCCAGGACCCTGGGATCATGACCTGAGCTGAAGCAGATGCTTAACGACTGAGCCACCCAGGAGCCCCCAGATTTCATTTTTAAGTCACGTTTACTCTGAGGATAGTGTTAAAATAGTTACATTTCTTTAGCTACCCATTAACCAAATTTTAACAAAGGGTAACCATAAATACTAGGTAGTGGTTATCTAGGTAACCATAAATACCTGGTAGTGGTTATCTCCTGAGGTTAATATTTGAAGCACTCCCTTAATTCATTTCTTAATGATTGGAGATGGATATATAGATAGAAAAAGTCATGGTCATCACCTCCTCTAATACAGAAGAAGCATTAATCCCAGTTGGTTTTATTTTGAAAAATTTGATTTAGTTTAAAAACAATTCTTACTGGGACCTTTGAGGAGTTATTTATCCTTATTAGAGAAACATAATATATGGACCAGGGATAATTATAATTAAGTATTGTGTATTTTAATTATAGGTTAAATTGTGTTATGTTGTATATTTTAATTATAGGCTAAAATTGGAATAGAGTAATACTGCAAACCTTTGAGGACATTTCCCCCACATTATATTCAAATGGAAGAATGGAATGACAAAAATGGAACCTGTCTATAATGAATTTAGTAAAGGAGGTGAACTGGAAATGTAAATAACTGTAGCATAGGCAGGATGTTTTTGTTATTATAAGATGCTGTGAGAGGACAGGAAAGCAGAGATTATCACTTTGGGGGGAAAGAAAGTATCAGAAAGGCTTCCTGGCAAATATCGGAATTTTTATATTTTCTTTTAGGGGGGGTTTCAGGGAAGGGCAGAGGGAGAAGGAGAGAATGAATCTTAAGCAAAGTTCACGCCCAGCACAGAGCCTGATGTGGGGCTTGATCTCACAACCCTGAGATCATGACCTGAGCCGAAACCAGGGGTTGGACGCTCAACTGACTGAGCCACCCAAATGCCCTTGGAATATCTTTAGATTGAGCTTTGAAGGATAAAGAAATTAGGGAAGGAAATGGGCTTGTTGGCAATGGAGGAAGTTAGGTGATCCTGTGGAGGAAGTTAGGTGATCAAAGGCATAGGGGCAAACAGCGTAAGGCATGGAAATCAGGTGAATGGGAGCAGACCCCTTGGGCCAGAGGGTAGGCTGTATGAGGCTGTATATCCAGAGGGACCAAGACATTGATAGTGTTGGATGCTAAATGAAGAGGTTTTGATTTTATTCTATGAGCATACCAAACCTTAAAAAAATAAGCAGAAGAATAAGAGATAAAGACTATTTCTTAGGAACATAAACTTAGCAGTAATATATAGGATAAATTAAAAGAAATAGATTAAATGGGGTGACCAGCAACAGACACATGAAAAGATCTCAACATCATTGACCATCAGGGAAATGCAATTCAAAACCGCCTGTCAGAATGGCTAAAAGAAAAAAGAAAAAAACAACAAGTTGTGGTGTGAAGATGTGGAGAACAAGGAATCCTCATGCACTGATGGTGGAATGTAAGTTAGTACAGCCACTGTGGAAAATAGTATGGAGGTTCCTCTTAAAAACAGAAATACCATATGATCCAGTAATTCTACTACTGGGTATTTACCCAAAGAAAATGAAAACACTAATTCAGAAAGGTATATGCATCCCTGTTTACTGCAGCATTGTTTACAATAGTCAAGATATAGAAGGAACCTAAGTGTCCGTCAATAGATGAATGGGTAAAGAAAATGTGGTAAAAATGTACAATGGAATATTATGCAGCCATAAAAAATGGATGAGGTCATTTCACTTGAGACAACATGGATGGACCCAGAGGGTATTATGTTAAGTGAGGTAAGTCAGAGAAGGACAAATACCATATGATTTCACTCATATGTGGAATCTAAAAACAAAACAAAAGAATAAGCAAAAAGCAGAATCTGACCTATAAATATACAGAATAAACTGATGGTTGCTAGAGGAAAGGGGATACGGGGATGGGCAAAATGGTTGAAGGGGAGTGGGAAATGTAGGCTTCCAGTTATGGAATGAATGAGTCACGGGAATACAAGGCACAGCACAGGGAATATAGGTAATGATATTTTAATAGTGTTGTACAATGACAGATGGCAGCTACACTTGTGGTGAACATAGCATAGTGTATAGAGAAATGGAATTACTGTGTTGTACACCTGAAACTAATGTAATATTGAGTGTCAGATACACTCAAAAAAATTAAAAATAGTAACAAAAAAATAAAATGAAAAAAATGGGGGTGACCAGTAAGGAGGTTATTGGAATGTTCTATGCTAGTGTGTATTGAGATTTGGACAGAGACAGTGATGATAGTTGAAAAAAAGTGAATAGTTCTTAGTGGCTGACAGGAATGAATATCCTGTAAGAGGTAAAGAATTCAGAGAGAAGAATAAATGAGGGGATATGTGTAGAGGGATGATAGTTTTGAATGTGTAGAGTCTGAAGTCTTTGGTGCAAGTGGAAATATTGTGTTAGGGTTCAGAGGTAAAGGCTGAAATATTAATGTGAGAGTCAGTTATAGAAAGGTGAAAGGTGAAGCTATAGGGTAAGTTGCGATCCCCAAGGGAAAAGTGTCTGAGAATAGAAACTAATGATACAAATGCATTCATTTAAGCTTTTTCTCTTTACTAACCGAGTGACAGATACAATCAGAGTTGCTTTTTTGTGGAATAAATCCCACTTGATTGCTTACTGTTAATATATGTCCCTACAAATAGAATAAAAGGGAAATAATTCTTGGTTTTTTAATTCTTGATGATTTGTCAACCAAAAAAAATTGAGTTCCTCCTATCATGAACAACACAATAAACAACTGGTTGCTTATTGCATTACAAAGTAATTTCTAGTAGTAGTAGGTAATAGATAGTGATTGTATAGTATCAGACTCTGCTCTAAGTACTTTACTTATATTCACCCAATGTAGACTTATATTGCATTCAAGGCAAAGATAGCTAATACTTCATTGTAATAGTGAAGAGTTTGTTTCAAAAGCATTCTTAAAACATGCAAAAACATTTTTAGGGGCTACTTTTTAGTATGAGTGTGAAAAACATGGTATATTTGACCATGTACTTCCTTAAAACAATCGAAATACATTTTTGTCTCCTCTTCTGTGGTTTAAAATGCCTTCAACAGGTTGAAAGAATTTAGATAATTTGTTTTACAGAGAGATAAGGGTCTGACATTTAACACAACCCCAGGTGCATGTGGTTTCTTAAAAAATGTCAAAAAGGTCACATGATCTTAGTGTACAAAGTCAGAAAAACAAGATATTTTTGAATGTCTTAACTGAAATGGAACATAAATAAAAATTCCCAATATAAAAGGCAAGAAATTATTTAATTATTATGAAACTACTTTTATTTTTTGTCCATTTTTTTGGGTTAGTGTTAGAATTAATAACATCACATAATTTGCTAAACTTTTTGTTGAAAACTTGTTTAACCTGAAGGCTATAGTTGTTATTTTCATACTGAGTTTGCAAAGTGAAGTGTAGCACTGAGAGTAATTCAATGCTTTAATAAGCATGTTTTAAAAAAAATATTTTAAATATTACAGGTTTGTTTGAAATGCAAGTGGGATGGATTTCATCATAATAAAAATCATTATTTTCTTTATGAAGCTAATTTTTCCACTTCAGTAATGATGTTCATCAGAACTACTCAAATTGGAAGTTGTGTAGTATATCTCCTTTTGGAAAAGAAAACATTCATATATACAGTAGTTTTACACTTAACATTTTATTATAAATATAAGAGATGAATATAATGAAAACTTCTCTTAGTTCTTGATGTTATATCCATTTTAAATATTAGTGGTTAGGAAGATTGAACTAATGAGACTTAGCTATTTATCTTATCTCTCGTAACCCCATAGTTAAAAGCCACATGTTATAGCAAAGGAATTACTTAACTTTTCCTCTATAATCCTATTTTGTTTTATACTCTAAGTTCTTATATCTGTTTTTTTAACATTATTATGGTTTAAAAATATTTTATAATCAAGAAATGAATAAACTCCCAAGTCCCAACAGGGAAGATAAGTATTCTGAAGATTTATAAGGTTTATAAGCAAGGAAATGGTGCACAGCTGACTTAATGAGGCCACAAATTCAATGTTAAAGAGGACAAAAGCGTCCCTAACTCCTCATCCTATACCCCAACTGTGCCTTTTACCACAACTAAAGGGCTAGAGTCACATCCTGTATAACTCAATGGGAGTTGTATTTACTGAATTATTTCCTTGGGGGTAGATGTTTGTCATCCTTTAATGTACACCCCAGGAAAGTGTAATTTTACTCATTGTATTCATGATGATTTGATAGTCTTTAATTAAAATATATTAATTTACTTTTTTTCACAATAATTACAACTTATAATAATGGAAATAAAGAAGATACCTATAACTCCACCACCCTATCAAAAAAGCATTCAGCCTCTATTCCCTTCCTGTACTCATCAAGAACCACATTTGAAATATCTGAAATTTTGATTTACATTTTCTGGGGAGTTTATTAGAGTTGTATCCTGTTTGGCAATTTACTTGTGAAATCCAGGTCAGCTCCTGGCTACTTCCAGAGAATATTCCAAGATAATGTACTTACCAAGAACAGAAGAAGTGCCTTCTGAATGAGGTTGGCCATTTGTGAGTTCCTCTGATACAGAACAATCCTAGATGTCATTGAATAGCATATTTAGACCCAATATGATATCTAACCTAAATCATGAAAGGCATGCTTCAGGGTTTTTTTGTACTAGGTCTGTTGTAAGCTAGAATTTTAAATCCCTTAAACAGCTGAGATTTGCTCACAACTGAATTATATTCTGATTGGGAAGAAAATGGCATGAAAGAAGTAGGGTGCCACTCGAACACAAGCCTTTATCTTCCTGAAATTTACTCCCTGTTGATTACTGATTACTCCCTGTTGATTAGCACCAGTTGGGTTTCCCATTTAAATGAACAATGAAATCTTATTGATTACCCATAAATCCTCAGATTCAGATTTCATTTTACTAAGAATGTCTTATTCATTCACAGAAAGTCAACTGCTGCAGCAGTCTGACTTAGGAGTTCTAGACAATTTTTGAAAGCAGTTTTAGAAATATAAATGGGTTGATATTTCATAGATTAATTGTATAACCTTGATTCACTTTCCTAATGGATGGTAACTGGGTCAGACAGTGGAATACAGATTATTTAATGCTTTCAATAGGTATAATATTCATTTTTTAAAAACTAGGTTCAAATAAAGTACAGCCTTCCAGAAGATATTAAATAATGTAGAAAGTCATTGAGTTAAAAAATACATTCCTATCCTAAGAAATTGAAAACAGTGTGAAATTTAAAGTAGTTTATAGAATGGTACATAAGTCAAATGTACTTTTCCCCTGAAAGTGTTAAGTCAACTTCATCCTGGTTATGGGATATCTGAACCCTTCGTAGCCTAGCTTTCAGGCCAAAGCCACACTTGATAGATAGCAGAACTTTCCCTAATCTGATATTTAATTTGCCATTTATAAATTCATAGATAGGAGGGATAGATCATTTTGGGGTAGGGTGATTTCTGTCCATTAGAGAACTGCTTAAGCAGCAGGTGAGTGGTAGCTTTATTTCCTGTAGTAGCCTCAGGAATGGGAATTAATCAATAAGGTAAATATACCATGTATATTTTTATATGGAAAATTTAAGTCAACTTATGTATTGAGTCAGTTTAAGCACTGATTGCTGTTGGTGGGAAATGATAAATTATGACTTTTCTGATACTTTATATCTTAAAATAATGAGGTATATTTATTTTATATATGCTATATGTATATTAGATATATATATTTATATGTATGCTATATTTCAATAGCGTACTATATTGAATTCCTAAAAGCTCCCATCATATTTTCTAAGCAAGATCAAAATTAGTTAAAAACAGTGTTTCAGTTGCTTACAGTAGATTTTCAATGGTCAGTATTAATTCAGTCTGTGTTTCAGTATCAGGCTATGCTCCAATTTGAAAGGGCCATTGAATAAGAAGGAAATGAAATGACACTCCACATTGCTTTTTTGGTCCTCTTAACTATCTCTCTTATTATAAGGCATAATAATGAAAATCTCTTGGGTTTTTTTTTTTTTTCTTTTCCTTTTTACAGGAACACCAGTATATTCAGTAGCGTGGGGCCCTGATTCAGAAAAGGTTCTTTACACAGCAGGCAAGCAGCTGATCATTAAACCTCTTCAACCAAATGCTAAAGTTTTACAGGTACTTCTCAGGCATTTGCAAATTGTTATCAGGATCTGTTGGACTGCTAAGTGAGAGGTCACTTTCTTAGGAGTCTCTTTCTTCTGGGTGGTCTTTTTGTCTGAGGCTTTTAAGTGTGTGTTTTTATTAGCCTGTATTACAGAATAGGGGATATCTGGTTATATTTCTAACAAGGTTCACTTCCTCCTTATTCCAACTTACATTATACCAGTAAATCATAAATGTGTTTTGAGTTACTAAATTGTCACATGATTTGGCATGATAAGCATCTTTAAATTTAGCAGAGTCAGCCTCAGATGTATAGATTTGAGACAAAACAGGACAAAATCATAAAACTTTAAAAGCTTGTTTAGACTGTGTTTCTTATCATTATAACTAGCATCCTCCTCTTCAACATCATTTATTCAATACACTTAAGCTTTCTCTAAAACCTTAGCATTCTTTTAGTATTTTTAGAGTGGAGGGGTCATCAGTGTAATGTTTAGAACAAGTTAGGTGTATATAATTTTACCAAATATATAGAAGCAGAACAAGGGTGACAGTTAAGACAGGTCAGAGTAGGACAAATTAATGGAAAACCTTTAAGCCTATATTCAGGATTTTGATGTTTGATTTCAGTGTTAAAAGGCAGAGTCATTTTCTTCATATTTTGATAATGACACAGTATAGTGTGGATAATAAAAATACAGGCTTCATACTTAGTCACCTGGTTTCAGATGTTCACTTATTTACCTAAATGTAACTGTAGGCAAGTTAAAAAATATCTGATTCTCAGCTTTCTCATCTTAGTTGTGATGCTAATACCTACTTATAGGATTGTTGTGAGGATTAAATGAGTTAAATTGCAAAGTGCATAAGACAGACTATACAATAAGCATATTGAATGCATACTGTAAGCACTCAATATAGAGTAGTTGTTACTATAGATGTTACTGTGTGAGTTATTATGTCATCTCTACCTTTTAGTCAGCCCTTATTAAATTAGAGCCAAGGAGGCTGGAAAAAAGATGTAGAATGACTGGGTCCTAAGTAAGGGATTTGGTGTTGGAGATTGAGCAGCTACAATGGTATAAACGTGTTTTAAGAGCATCAGATTTAACAGTTAAGTACGTATAGATTTTGGGGAGTGAGGAAATAGAAATGACATTGAGTTTCCATAATTTTAACTTCTATGTAGATTATGATATATATATTTCATAAAGTCAACATGCATTTACATTTTTACTGCATGCAGAACACTCTGCTAAGAACCATGGTACAAAAAAGAAATAGAAGATACAAGTCCTTGCTTGCTCTTAGGCAGCTAAGGTAAAGAATTTGGGCAAATGAAAGAAGCTGCAAAAGAGAACTAGTTCTGCCTGCCTTTAGTCAAAGTCCTTCCATGCTACTTAAACTACAAAAATCTGCTTTAAAATTATACAGCAAAAACAGGCAAGATGAATCTTTTGGTTTATAGTTACATGATTTATTGAGATACCTGTAATTAGGCTTATATAAATGAAAGTCAGAAAGATACTATATATTACCATTGGTAAATTATAGTTTAGTGGTTTAGTAGAATCTTTGGGCCAGCACATAGCGGAGGGAAAGAAAAGTATCCATTGCCAAAATTCAGCTAGAGTGGAAGAGGAGTTAAAGTATAATTAGTAACTTAATGCAAATTTTCTTTTTTTTTTCTCTTCGTAAACTAAAGCTGCAGCAGTTTTCCTTGGGCATAAACATATATTCAAATTTAGATTGTCCACAAAAAGAAACACTTAATTCTTGCTTGTAGAATACAGTTTAAAAGTATACACCTGATTTCCCTTAAAAGCTCTAGGGACTCTTCTAGAGACCCAGAACTTGGTTTTATAGTGAGGAGACTTCTGTTTATTTATTCATTCAGTGAAAATGTAGTGCATACATACTATATACCAGATACTACGCCATGTGTGAGGTAACTCAGAGTGAAACAGAACATAGTTCCTGCCCTCAAGGAGCTTGTTGTCAAAGGAATTTCACAAAATGCCCGGTTAATTGAGAAATAATTGAAAACTGTCTATGCCTTATGTGTAGTATACAAATATGTGTAATATATAAACTGATAATCCTAAATCATAGTATACAGAAAGTTTAAATCATATTTTTTCTTAACTTTTGAATATGCAAAAATTAATTTTTGTAGCTTTGAAATGAGGCTCTTGAGAATCTCTGTGTATGTGTACCTATATATACCCATATCTGTGTCTATGAATTATTTTTATCCTTGCAGTTTATTTCAGGACATTTGTATTAATTTGGCAGTAAATTGTGTGAATTAATGCTTTTGAAGGATATTATCAAAACATTTGTTTCTGAGAGTACATATTTTTATATATCTTGAATAAAACAAGCTATGAATTACTGCTTATTCTTAAACTTTTTTTTTCTTTTTTTTTCAAGATTTTATTTATTTATTTGACAGAGAGAGACACAGTGAGAGAGGGAACACAAGCAGGGGGAGTGGGAGAGGGAGAAGCAGACTTCCCGCCGAGCAGGGAGCCCGATGTGGGGCTCGATCCCAGGACCCTGGGATCATGACCTGAGCCGAAGGCAGACGCTTAACGGCTGAGCCACCCAGGCGCCCCAATTACTGCTTATTCTTAGAGCTTATTTGACCCTAATTTAATATTTTACTGTGTACATTAAGAACAATAGGATGGACTGTTGTTCAACATAGTACTGGAAGTCCTTGCCTCAGCAAACAGACAATAAAAAGAAATAAAAGGCATCCAAATCAGCAAGGAAGAAGTCAAACTTTCACTCTTTATAGATGACATGATACTCTATGTAGAAAACCTGAAAGACTCCACCAAAAAATTGCTAGAACTGATACAAGAATTCAGCAAAGTCGCAGGATATAAAATCAATGCACAGAAGTTTGTTGCATTTCTATACACCAATAATGAAGCAGCAGAAAGAGAAATCAAGGAGTCAATCCCATTTACAATTGCACCAAAAACCATAAAATACCTAGGAATAAACCTAACCAAAGAGATAAAAGATCTGTACTCTGAAAACTATAGAACACTTATGAAAGAAATTGAGGGAGACATAAGAAATAGAGAAACATTCCATGCTCATGGATTGGAAAAACAAATATTGTTAAAATGTCTATACTACCCGAAGTAATCTACACATTCATTGCAATCTCTGTCAGAATAACACCAGCATTTTTCACAGAGCTAGAACAAACAATTCTAAAATTTGTAGGGAACCACAAAGGACCTTGAAAAGCCAAAATGTTGAAAAAGAAAACCAAAGCTGGAGGCATCACAATCCCAGACTTCAAGCTCTATTACAAAGCTGTCATCATCAAGACAGTATGGTACTGGCACAAAAACAGACACATAGATCAATGGAACAGAATAGAGAACCCAGAAATGGACCCTCAACTCTATAGTCAATTAATCTTCAACAAAGCAGGAAAGAATATCCAATGGAAAAAAGGCAGTCTCTTCAACAAATGGTGTTGGGAAAATTGGACAACAACATGCAAAAGAATGAAACTGGACCACTTTCTTACACCATACACAAAGATAAATTAAAAATGGATGAGAGACCTAAATATGAGACAGGAATCCATCAAAATCCTAGAGGAGAACATGGGCAGCAACCTCTTTGACTTCGGCCACAGCAACTTCTTACTAGACATGTTCCTGGAGGCAAGGGAAACAAAAGCAAAATGAACTATTGGGACTTCGTCAAGATAAAAAGCTTTTGGGGTGCCTGGGTGGCTCAGTCATTAGGCGTCTGCCTTCGGCTGGGGTCATGGTCCCGGGGCCCTGGGATTGAGCCCCGCATCCGGCTCCCTGCTCTGTCAGAAGCCTGCTTCTCCCTCTCCCACTCCCCCTGCTTGTGTTCCCTCTCTGTGTCTCTCTCTGTCAAATAAATAAATAAAATCTTGAAAAAAAAAGTTAAAAAGCTTTTGCATAGCAAAGGAAACAGTCAACAAAACCAAAAGACAACCGACAGAATGGGAGAAGATATTTGCAAATGACATATCAGATAAAGGGCTAGTATCCAAAATCTATAAAGAACTTCTCAAACTCAACACTCAAAGAACAAATAATCCAATTAAGAAATGGGCAGAAGACACGAACAGACATTTCTGCAAAAAAGACATCCAAATGGCCAACAGACACATGAAAAGATGCTCAACATCACTCGGCATCAGGGAAATACAGTTCAAAACCTCAATGAGATACCACCTCACACTGGTCAGAATGGCTAAAATGAACAACTCAGTAAACAACAGATGTTGGTGAAGATGTGGAGAAAGGGGAACCCTCTTACACTTGGTGGGAATGCAAGCTGATGCAGCCACTCTGGAAAACAGTATGGAGGTTCCTAAAAAAGTTAAAAATACAACCACCCTATGTCCCAGCAATTGCACTACTGGGTATTTATCCAAAGGATACAAACATAGTGATTCAAAGGGGCACATGCACCCCAATGTTTATAGCAACAATGTCCACAATAGCCAAAATATGGAAAGACCCCAAATGTCTGCCGACTGATGAATGGATAAAGAAGATGTATGTATATACACAGTGGAATATTACCATTGAAAAGAGTGAAATCTTGCCATTTGCAATGACATGGATGGAACTAGAGGGTATTATGCTAAGTGAAATGAGTCAGTCAGAGAAAGACAAATACCATATGATTTCATTCATATGTGGAATTTAAGAAACAAAATAGGTGAACATAGGAAAAGGGAAGGAAAAATAAGATAAAAACAGAGAAGGAGGTAAACCATAAGAGACTCTTAACTATAGGGAACAAATTGAGGGTTGCTGGAGGGGAGGTGGGTGGGAAGATGGGTAATTGGGTGATGGTTATTAAGGAGGGCGCTTGATGTAATGAGTGCTGGGTGTTATATGCAACTGATGAATCACTAAATTCTGCCCTGAAACTAATACTACACTATCTGTTAACTAAATTGAATTTAAATAAAATCTTGAAAGAAAAAAAAGAAGGAACAATAGTTGGGAATGGTCTATAGAGAGAGAGCCCTTAACATCAGTTACTCTTTGATCTGAAGTTAATTGGCTCAGACATTAAAATGTACCTATGGTCTTCAAGGAAAATTAATTCTTTTTCAGTTATATTACTCTCCCTAAACATGGTAAAACTCATGTGATAAATGGGCACATGAATTGATTGTATTTAAGAGCAAGAAGGGATCCATGCTTACTTTCTAGATTATCAATTTCTGGGTGACATATATGTATGCATTCTATATATATGTATAGAATATGTACATATCTGTGGAAAACATCCTTCTGTTATATGGTAACAGAGGTTATATGCAGAGGTTTCTTATATAGTTCAGTGACTAGAGACATGAAGGTAAAGAGAATGAGGCTTAGGAAAATATGCAGAAGAGAATGAATAGAGTACTAAAGAAGATGGTCATATAATCAAAGTTTTAAAAAAAGAAAAGAATTAGTAAATAAGAATGAAGGCATTATCTTTAATTGAATCAACTGTATAAAAGAGAGCAAGATTTGGATTCAATCCAGTGTTATCACACACACACGTCAAGCTTGGAATAGTTCAATAGCAAGAGATTTTCCATCTGGAATCCAGGCAATTGAGATTTATAAGGAGGTAAGCTATATAGCGGATGTCATAATGCTAAGTGTTTTCATTACTTTAAATCAGAAATGAAACAAGCAAATGAGGTTATGCATAACAACTATCAAAGGAAGATAGGAATCTCCAAAGACAGAACAAGAGAATCATTAGAGAGGCAAAATGTCTTTTCTTAAAAAAATAAAAAAATAAATAAAAATAAAAACTTTTTAGTGCTCTTGAAATTATAATTAATATCTTACTTTTTCTCATAGTGGAAAGCTCATGATGGCATTATTCTAAAAGTAGATTGGAACTCTGTCAATGATCTGATTTTGTCTGCTGGTGAGGACTGTAAATATAAGGTATGTGATTTTTGAATTTATCACCTGGTTGAAAGAATTAAATTTAGGTGAAAAGTGTTTAGCAAATAAGAATATTCTTTTAGTCCTTTACTTTAGCTGTGTTTTTTAGCTCTAATAATTTAGCAAATTGTTATTTTATAATTTTAAGTGGTATTTTATTTTATTAAAGATTTTATTTATTTATTTGACAGAGAGAGAGACAGTGAGAGAGGTAACACAAGCAGGGGGAGTGGGAGAGGGAGAAGCAGGCCTCCTGCCGAGCAGGGAGCCTGATGCGGGGCTTGATCTCAGGACCCTGGGATCATGACCTGAGCTGAAGGCAGACGCTTAACGACTGAGCCACCCAGGTGTCCCTTAAGTGGTATTTTAAAGTGTTGACTTTCTCATTGACCTATCTCACTGACGTATAGAATTTGATTTAATGAGTAGCAACATAAATAAAACTCCTAGTTTTACTGGTTATTTAAATCAACTCAAGTGAAGTTTTAAAAATCAATCTTACTGGTTTATTAAACATTGTTCAGCTTCAGACCAAAATAATTTATACTGAAAATAAGATTCAGTGTAACTGGAGTTAGAGGAAATTTAGTTGAAATAAATACTTTTAGGGAAAGTTGATAGAGCACTTACTGAGCAAAAAAATTTAAGCAAAAAACTGAACATTTCAAAATTTATTGTTAAATTTAAAAGGATTCAAAATGTGTAGGCTATATGATTAACCAAGGATTTAGTGAAATTGGAAAATTATCACATGTTATAAAATTTTTTGAGATATTTAGGATTTAAAGAATATAGCTTTTCCGCCTTGTGTGATAGTAAAGACATTTAATTACTACTGTAATAAAGTGATGATTTCTAAATCTTTAATCGATACCTTACCATTAGGACAAACTTCTTTGTAATAATGTGGTGACTGTTATAAAAGATTTTTTAAAATTTGCTTTTTTAGGTATGGGATAGTTATGGCCGCCTTCTGTACAATTCACAACCTCATGAGCATCCTATTACCTCAGTTGCCTGGGCTCCAGATGGAGAGTTATTTGCTGTTGGATCGTTTCATACTTTACGCTTGTGTGATAAAACTGGGGTAAGTTATAATGGTGAACCATCACAGATGTGCTGTCATAAATGTGGTTATGTACAACACACCTGGTTCTCAATCTTTAAAAAATATTTTCAATGAATGCATTTGACTGCATCTTTCTGGTTTGTCTTCTGAATATATTGGTTCAATCAATTCCAGATTTATGGGACCATATAAACTCTTTAAGTTGAATCTGAAGAATGGGTACATTCTCTATTATTTGTCTTTCTGGAAATACTGATTTTAAGCATGATTGTAGAAGATGGTGAAGTAGTTAAAGTATTAAAATTTATACCCAGCCAATACGGAGAGTTCAGTTTTTAAACTTTTTTTTCACTGTCAGTATGTTTCATATAGAAATTTTAGTTGCATGTTTTTGGCATGGAATTAATAGTAAATTTGAAAAATGATCATTTTAAAACCAAAGGAGTTGGGTTTTTGTCAAGAATTCATGTTTGAGGGCGCCTGGGTGGCTCAGATGGTTGGGCGTCTGCCTTCGGCTCGGGTCATGATCTCAGGGTCCTGGGATCGAGTCCCGCATCGGGCTCCCTGCTCCTTGGGAGCCTGCTTCTCCCTCTGCCTCTCTCTCTCTCTCTCTCTGTCTCTCATGAATGAATGGATGAAATCTTTAAGAAAAAAAAAAAAAAAAAGAATTCATGTTTGAATACATGGGGGACTTTTTCCTCACAAGAGAGTATACCCTTCCTTGTACAAATTCTGTTTAGAACCTAGACAAACAGCCAAGCTCAGCAGCATTCATCCATTGTACTTGAATAATGAGTTACTTCATCAGAGTGTTCCAGAAGCAGCCGAGTGATGAGTGGGGTTATTCTGTACTATTCCTAACTAAGAGGAAATCACATAATTGTTCTGTGGCTTTTTTTCCTTGAATGCAAAGAAATTTAGAATTATTAAAGCTTCATAAATGATCTGGTTTATAAGTTTTCTGGTTATTTGAGAGGATTCTCTCTCTCCCTCTCTCCCCACTTGCGTGTGCTCTCTCTCTCTCTTTAAGATAAATAGATAAGGGTGCCTGGGTGGCTCAGTCAAACACCTGACTTTGGCTCAGGTCATGATCCCAGGGTCCTGGGATTGAGTCCCACATCGGACTCCCTGCTCAGTGGGGAGTCTGCGTCTCCCTCTCTGTCTAACCACCCCCCCTGCTCATGCTCTCTCTCTCTCTAGCTCTCCTCAAATAAATAAATAAAATCTTCGAAAAAAAATAAAATAGATAAATCTTTAAATTGCCATTTTGATGAAAATATTTAAAATTTAAAAATGTGGGGTATTGAATTGATCTGAATAACTGAATTAAAGATTTACTTTATTAAACACCAAGCCTATTATCAGAATGTTAACTATTCTGGAAAAGTAAACTTTCTAAAAGGATTTTTCTTTTACCTTATTTGACTGAATAGACTGGACACTGTAATAATTTTTTAAGGACTTGAGATTAACATTTATTTATATTTTCTTTTATTCAATAGACATCACATGTATACTGCTCATCAGAGTATTTTAGAAACTGGGGATAGAGAGATGTAAAGATTTTCACTCAAGTTGTTGACAATCTAGTAGAGAATCAGGCTATAAGACTCATAGTACAATGTGATAAATGCTATACAGGAGGTTTATTTTGTGTAAGCACTGTGAAGGTATGGAAAAGCTTAATTCTGCCTGTGAATATTGATTGGAGAGCCGAGGCTTGAAGAATTAGTAGTTCTTCAAGGAGACAAGTTGGGGATGAGAGTTGCAGACAAAAGGAACCTCTGGGTATCCAAGTATGGTGCCTTTTATGCAATGTCAATAAGATTTTGCATGCGCTAGTACCAGGAGATAATACAGAAAAGTTATTCTTAGACCAGATCTATGTTTGCCATGTAAAAGAGTCTAGCTTTTTTAAATGAAGGTATTTTCTGTGAAGCACTCTTAGGAGTTACTGTAGGGTAGAAAGGAGGTGAGGGGGTTGAGCGCCTGGTCATATTTTCTCTACTCCAGTTCCAAAAATCTTCTGCAACCAGAAAAGCTCTACATTAATCAGTTTTACTATTTGAGCATCCAGTATAAGATTACCTTTGAACAGTTAAAACAATGAAGTTGGAAAACTGGTATGTTATCAGTAGAGAGCCATGGATGGTGGCTACTGACATGATAATATTCAAATGTTGGAAATATTGCTTTGGTATCAAAGGAATAGTGGTACAGGAGAGGGAAAAGAACTTGCAAAGGCAAGGAATTAGTCTGTTAGAAAAATTAAAAGTAGTTTGGATTTTATCCTCGGGCAGTAGTGAGCCATTGATCCATTTTAAGTAGTGACCTTATTAGATTTGGCATTTTTGGGGAAGTGTACTCTGAGATCACCAGGGAGGATGGATTAGAGGGACAGTAGACTGTAGGCAGGATGGCTAATTAGAGGCTTTTGCAGTAGTACTTGCAGTACAAGGAAGTGATGTTGTAATAGGGAATAGCAGTTGGGATGGGAAGAAGTGGACAGGTTCAAGAGATAAACTCTTGCTATAAAAAGTGGGAAGAATCAAGAATAATTACCCAGATTTCAATTTGAATACCTTACTGTCTGGGTGCTGGACTGAGGATAGTGCCTTCTTGTGGTGTGGTATAATTGGTACTGGCTTTGTGTGATATAATTTTATTAGATACCTGTGCAGTCATTACAATGATAAATCAAGTTACCTAAATTTCAGTGTTCAGAAGTATCACCTGGATATTGCTAAAATACATATTCTTGGGCCCCCATTTGCAATGTGATGAATCAAAATCTCAGTAGAATGGGGTCCAGGGAGTTGTCTTTTTAAGAAGTTTCCTGGTTACCTTTATTAGGTAGTCCTCAGACCACACTTGAAGGAACACTTAAGTAAAATGTGTGAGATGTTTGATTATTCCTTCTGAGTTCTGAAAGTATTAAAGCTTGCCCTATTATAGAAAAAATGCCTTAATTTTAGAGACGAAAGAGTAAATGATAATGAAGGTGACACCAAAAGAGTTGTCTAATTGAAAAGATTAAGTATAAAAAAACTCATGTAATTTATTCTTCTGATTCTTCCTTAGCATTGGTCTCATTTAAAATTTCTTTGGGGATATAATATTTTGTCTCTCTCATAATCTGTAACTTAAAGTTGTGTAATTAACAGTAGTCATCATTTACCCAGGGGCATATTCTGTGGCCGAATTTCAGTATTAGATATTGTAAGAATCTAGTCTTCAGGAATGATCTATACTCTATCATTTTGCTACAGGGAAAATGTTTATAGTATATGAATAATGTATGTGATGATATTGTCTCCTCATTTTCTAAACTGACTCAGAATAACTGGTTGTAAATACTATTGGAGCATTTATATTCATTGAATTATCAATGGAAATTCAATGGATTTTTTTTGTTTCATTTTTGCCTTGCATATTTTCACAAAAATTATTTGGAACTCTTTTTTTTTTTTTAAAGATTTATTTATTTATTTATTTGAGAGAGAAAGAATGAGACAGAGAGAGAGCATGAGAGGGGGGAGGGTCAGAGGGAGAAGCAGACTCCCTGCTGAGCAGGGAGCCCGATGCGGGACTCGATCCCGGGACTCCAGGATCATGACCTGAGCTGAAGGCGGTCGCTTAACCAACTGAGCCACCCATGCACCCTTATTTGGAACTCTTTTATCTGATCATTTTTCTTTTTGCATGATTTTTATTAACCATATTATATCTCCCTTCATACAATTATTTTTTAGATTTTATGAATTATTTGATTAGACAAGGACTATTCCTAAAGTAGTTCCTAGGAATATATATATGTATATTGATTTCTTCAAACATTTTTGGAAAACAGTTTGACACTATGTATCAAAATTAGCCAAGAGATATACATATATTTTTACTACTCCTGTTCCAAAAATCTGTAGAAATCATACGATAAAGAATGTTCAATGAAATGTTATTTATAATTTAACAAATGAAAAGCAATCTAAATCTCCAACATTAGGCTGTTATTTAACTTATGGAATATAATTATTATTAGAAATGATAATCTACTTTCATAATGCCATGAAAAGATTTTTAAGATACATAATCAAAAGAAAAAAAATAGTTACAAATTTTGTGCATAGGATGGTCCAATTTATATAAAAATGTATATATCTCTCTATATATGAGTGGAAAATAGTCTGACAGAATATAATACATAACAAAGGTTATTTCTGGAGTTTGAAATGATAGGTAATTAAAAATTTTTTTTTGCATATCTGCTTTTTCTAAAATTTTCAAATAAGAACAATGCTTCATTTAATTTTTTTTTTTTTTTAAGATTTTATTTATTTATTTGACAGAGAGAGAGAGACAGCGAGAGAGGGAACACAAGCAGAGGGAGTGGGAGGGGGAGAAGCAGCCATTTAATTTTTGAAGAGGAGAAAAAACTAGATTTATCCTTTTGTTTGCAAAATCCATTCAATTCTCTAATCATCTAATTTGGCCTTCTCACTTTTTGGAAAAAAGTATTGTTTTCTGAAGCTATTTAAATATATGTATGCACACACACATATGGATATATATATTTATATACATACATACAAATGTTAAAACATGGAAATTACTTTTAAGGTGATATAGAACATTACATGTTTCTTGAGGAATAATTCTCTCTCCTAAGATATAAATGCTGTAAGCATTTTGAGACAAAACCAAATTACCTGTAAGTACTTTTTGCATATCTTTAAGAAAATGCCAAGTGGCCATTGCCCCTGTGGAGTTTACTTTCTTGTTGCTAAGACAGATATTAAATGATTGATTACACACTCAGTTATTTAATTACAGTTGCAATAAATTTTACAGGGAGGTACAGGCTGCTCCTAGAAATGGGAACTAATCTGTTTGGAGGGTCAAGGCAAGTTAATGTGATGAAAGGTAAGCAGGGCAATGCTTATTGAGATTCTTCATCTTTTCTACTTAGCAAGTAAGTAGTGTCAACTTAAAACCAAAAATGTAAGTCTGTTGGTGTTGGATGTTTTTCTCACACATTTGTTTATCTCTTGAAAAAACCTGCTAAGGCCTCTTTTAAGAAGTAACTACGTGTTCTCTTCAACCTGGAAGTGTCACTCTTCAATGTAGCTCATTTATTTTTTCTCTCCTAATTTGCAACTGAAAGTTTAAATAGTAGTAATCATTTATCCAGAGCCAGACTTTGTGGAAAAATTTCATTATTAAATATAAGAATCTGGTCCTCAAGAATGATCTGTGCCCCAGGTTTTGCTACAGATTTAGCAGATTTCTATTTTGAGAGCTCTTCACAAATTTTTAGTTGAGTGCAGTGTTTCTTAACATTTTATTAAAAATTCTTACCTAGGCTTCCTTGACAAAAATTAGATAGTAATTTTATAAAATAAGCTTCAAAGAATGATGGTGATGTAAACTTTCAGGTTATCTGTGAAATATTAAGCCTAGAAAAATGTGATTTTTGTAAACATTTTATTTTAATGTTTTTCAAGAAATATTTCTAGTGGAGAGGAAAAATCTCAAACACTTGGAGGCTGCTAATGATAGATTAGGTTTTGGTTTGAATACATTTCATACTGTAAAAGTGTGTAACTAGATTGATGACAGGAATATTGAAAAAGCAGATTTTTTAATTGAAATATAGTTGACACACAATATTATGTTAGTTTCAAGTGCACAACATAATGATTTGACAAGTCCATATGTATCGCTGTGCTCACCACAAGTGTAGTTACCATCTGTTGTCATACAATGCTATTACAGTACCATCGACTGTATTCCCTATGCTGAAAAAGCGGAAATTTTTATATTTTTGTGAATAGGTGTATTACTCTAACTCAGTTGTTATACAGTAAACTTAATATTGCCATTAACTTTCATCTAAAAATTATTTTATTTTTAAAAGATCCTCACTAAGCTGATATGAAACTCTAGTTTCTATTTATATCTTCTTTTTAATCAGTTACCTGTATTGATTCAGAACCCATGTCCTGGTTCATTTTTGTGGACTGTGGCTCAAATATCAGTTTCATTTTTAAAGCCATTGCAGCGCTATTCTGATCTGCCCTGTTTTTAACCCAGAGGCAAATTTGAAACCTAGGTGGTATTTCTTCCACACTGCAGTATAGTTGTCATAGTGTTACTGGGTTGCATGTATGGGCTGCTTGATGGTGTTCCAGAGACTTCATACACAGACTTAAAGAATATCTTTCTGTAGCTCCCTTCTCTCCATAATCCTACCCCAACTCTTGTTGAGAGGAGTTGGTGCTGCCTCTTTGCTGTCATTGGTGCAAACTGGGGATGGCAGACAGAGCCCTACTTGTCAGTCTTTGCAGTGCGCATCAGGGAGGGCCCCTGCTTCACTAGTGTAGGGCTGGAATGGTCTGACTGAGATCTACCTCATAGTCTTGGCAGCACCAAGTGGGGAAGAGGAAGGGTGCCCCCTCTGCTCTTTGAGTGCAGGGTGGGAATGTTCCATAGCATTCTATCCCACTGTCTCCACAGCACACAGTGCCTAGTGGGGAGGGTGCCATGGCTTCTTCATGGTGTGTTCCTGGAGTTAGGGTAGTTATGTCAAAAGGGTTCTGTCCTGCAGGGCCCCTTCTACCTGGTCTGTTGCCCAGAGAGAATGGGCATTACTTGGTGCTTATTTTGTCTCATATACTACTTGGAGTTAATATTATACCATTTTGTGTAAAATATAAGAACCTTGTGTCCATGTAACTCCATTTATCTACCTCTTGTTTATGCTGTAGTTGTCATAAGTATTACATCACACAGCATATTATAATTTTTGCTTTAGAAGTCATATTCATTTTAAAGAAATTAAGAGAATAAAGGTAGTCTTTTATATTTACCTACATGTTCACCATTTCTAGTGCTCTTCATTTCTTCCTGAAGATCCTAGTTTCCTTCAGCCTGAAGTTTTCCTCCAGCCTAAAAATCTTCCTTTAGGCATATCTCAGTATACATGTGTTGGCTAAGAATTTTCTTACTTTTCGTTTATCTGAAAATGTCTGTTCACTTCATTCTTTTAGGACGTCTTCACTCAATTTAGAATTCTGAGTTGACAGAGTTTTGTTTGTTTTTTCCTTTGAGCACTTTAAAAATATTGTCCCACTTTCTTTTGGTCTTTATTGTTTTTGATGAAAAATAAGTGACTATTTGTATCATTGTCCTCCTGAATGTAAAGTGGTATCTACCTCTGGCTGCTTTGCAGATTTTCTCTTTGTCTTTGGTTTCCAGCAGTTTGATAGTGTATGCTTTTCTTTGTATTGTCTTGTTTGGGATTCTGTAAACTTTTTGAGTATATAAATTTATGATTTCACCTAAGTTGGACAAGTTTTGGCTATTTTTTCAGATTTTTTTTTTCTGTCCCATTCTCTCTTCCCTCCCCTGCTGGAATACACGTTAGGAATTTTTTAGAGCTTTGATATTATCCCACAGGTCAACAAGACTCTATTCATGTTTTTCCAATCTTTTTTCCCTTCAGATTTCTTTTTTTTTTTTTTTAAAGATTTTTTGTTTATTTTTTAACAGAGAGAGAGACAGCGAGAGAGGGAACACAAGCAGGGAGAGTGGGAGAGGGAGAAGCAGGCTTCCCGCCGAGCAGGGAGCCCGATGTGGGAATCGATCCCAGGACCCCGGGATCATGACCTGAGCTGAAGGCAGACGCTTAACGACTGAGCCACCCAGACGCCCTCCCTTCAGATTTCTAATTGGATAATTTTTGTTGATCTATCTTCAAGTTTACTAATCCTTTTATTGGTTATCTCCAATCCTTTCATAAGCCTGTCCAGTGAATTTTAATTTCAGATATTGTAGTTTTCACTTCTAGAACTTCCATTTGGTTTTCATAGTTCTTATTTCTCTGCTGAGATTTTCTCTGTTGTTATATATGTTCAAAATAATATTTTCCATTAAGGCCTTGGTTATAATAGCTTCTTCAAAATCATTATCTGCTAATTCTAGCATTTTGTCATCAATTGCTTTTTTCTCTTGTGCCATTTTTCTTGTATGTTTGCATAATTAGTAATTTTGAATTGTATTCTGAACATTGTGAACAATACATAGTAAAGACTCTGGATTCTGTTATGTTTCTCTAAAGAGCACTGACTTTTCTGTGTGTGTTAACAGGGAGTTAACTTGACTGAACTCAGACTTCAGTCTCTGTCTTCCTTCTGGTGGAAAGATGAATTCTCTGTGACCTTTTTCTTTCTGGAGTTTTCCCCTCAACTTCCATCTGTGTGGTCACTGAATTTATCCTCTCATTTCTCTGCCAATGACAGCCAGTTTCTATCTGAGGTTTAGCCACCATTCTTGGCACCAACTAGGGTATGTTCTTAGGTAAAAGTTTGTAAAAAATGGAAATTTACTCAATACTGTTTCCTTTTTTCAACGATTTGACTCAAGTTTCTCCCTGCTTTTTTTAAAGCAGCATTTTTGAGACATAATTTATATACTATATATTTTACCCATTTAAAGTATACAATTCAGTGTTTTTAAATGTATTCATAGGGTTGGGCAACCACCACATTCTAATTTTAGAACATGTTCCTCTCCTCTAAAAGGAGTCTCATACTCATTTACTATCAATCCCTATTTCTCCCTACCCAACTCCCACCCTCTGGCAACTACTAATCACCTTTCTTTTTCTATGGATTTCCCTATTCAGGCCATTTCATATAAATGGAATAATATAGTATGTGGTCTCCTGTGACTACCTTCTTTCACTTAGTATAATGTTTTCAAGGTTCATCCACATTATTTCATACACCAGTCCTTCATTCCTTTTTTATGAACAAATAATATTCCATTATATGAATATAACACATTTTGTTTATCCATTCCTCAGTTGGTGAACATTTGGGTTGTATCAAATTTTGGTTATTATGAATAATGATGCTAAGAATGTATATAAGTCTGTACAGACATATGTTTTCATTTCTTTGGGTATACTTAGGAATGAAATTACTGGGTTAAATAGTAACTCTATCTTTATAACTTTTTGAGGAACTGCCAAACTGTTTTCCAGAGTAGCTGTCTGCCTGCTTTTGATTGCTCTCCAGTCTTCAAGTAGTTGTTTTATTTCTTGTCTAGAGTGACTAGGTGTTATTTGTGAGAAGGCTGATCTGATAGCAGCTGTTCTACCACTA
Source organism: Leptonychotes weddellii (assembly GCF_054177405.1). Classification (NCBI taxonomy): domain Eukaryota; kingdom Metazoa; phylum Chordata; class Mammalia; order Carnivora; family Phocidae; genus Leptonychotes; species Leptonychotes weddellii. The sequence goes on along the minus strand of NC_138369.1, from coordinate 99,412,146 downwards.
TCATTCCTTACATATCAAGTTTATTTAAAATAATTGATCACGAGTTTCAAAACATTAGGTCTGCATATTTGAGGGTTATGCTGACTACTGCAATGATTCTCAAAGTGGAGGAGAGTAGAGGAGCTACCTGCTTAAGATTCTCTGTTCAAGAAATTATCCAGGAAAATAGCAAAATGACATGAATAGTCAGTTCACAAAACAAATGCAAGTGGCCAATAAAAACATGAAAGGATGTTCAATTTAACTCATAGATAAATATAAAATAAAGAAGTAATGATGTGTTTTACCGAATAGATTAAAAAGATTAATAATGACTTAAAAACCTCAGATTCACTCAAGTAGGAGGAAATGAGGTCTCTCATTTCTCACTGTTGGTGGGAATGTGGGCTGATTCAACCTTTTTAAAGGGTAGTTTGATAATACATATCCAATATCAGATGTACATACCCCTTGACCAGTAATCTCACTTCTAGGAATTTACTCTAAAGAGATCATTGTACAAGTACATAAAGCTGTATGCATAACAGTTTCATCGCAGAATTTTTATAATAGTAAAAATTAGAAATAAATGTCCACAAGAAGACTGATTAGGTTATTATTTGATTACACCTAAAATGGAATACCCTTAACATATTAAAAATGGGGAAGAGAGATTATGTTTAATAACCTGAAAGATATCCATGGTTAAGTTATTTAGTGAAAAGACCAGGTTATAGGAGAACATGTTATTCTGTGATTCTACTTGTGTAAAATTGTATACCCATATCTTTAATTAAGTTGTACCCAGAAGTATATTTGGGTCATTTGTTCCTTCTTCATATGATTTTGTTTAGTGTGAACCTTACTTAATGACTATGTATCAATTGTACAGATGCAGTAAAGGTTTTTAAAAAGTTCTTCAGGGGCGCCTGGGTGGTTCAGTCAGTGAAGTGTCTGCTTTCAGCTCAGGTCATGATTCCAGGGTCCTGGGATGGAGCCCCGCATCGGACTCCCTGCTCAGCGTGGAGTCTGCTTCTCCCTCTCCTTTTGTTCCTGTGCCCCTCCTCCCTGCTCGTGCCCCCCCAAATAAATAAATAAAATCTTAAAAAAATAAAAATAAATAAGTTCTTCAATAAAACTGAGCAAAAGAGAAGTGATGTTGCAGAAAATGGTGGACTAGGGAATTCCAAGAATTGTTCCCTCCACTCAAGCAATAATTAACTGGCAATAAATGTCAGAATCAACTTTTTCAGAGCTCTGGAATCTAATTCAGAACTTGCCACACCCAAGGAGAATGCTTAATGAAGAAAGAGACTGCTAAATTTGGTAAGAAACCATTGCAGTGTTTTTTCCTTACCTGCCTGCCATCCCCTGTTCCCAGCATGGCAGTGACTATAGGGATGACAACCTGCATTCTGGTGTGGCTTGCTGGTCCCAGGGGGAACAATATGGACCATGTTTTCAAAACAAATTGTGGTTGTACTTTTTGACTTATTTGGTCCCCCTGAGGGACCAGCACAGAGGTGTGTCTTTGTTTTGCCTCCCTTGAAATCTGTCAGAGCTGTAGTGGCTTCCCAGGTAGCATCTGTTGAAAGCATACTACTCACGGCTGCTGGGGGCAAGGGATGGTGAATGGGGCAAGCAGCAGATAGACCGAAAAGCCTGGGAAGGAGGAGGCTGAGGAGGAAGATAAATGGAAAAATAAGGGTTTTGTAGGGCTCTTACAAATACTGGAGATTCTGTAGTACAAAACACATGCCCAGGGCCAGATGTACGCTCAGAAAAGACCTGAGAGGATGCTAGGCTTGCATCACTGGCAGATCTTTGGGCTCTGCACAAGCAGGTGGTGAAGGCTAAGGCAAAATTATGGGTGGTCTGGCTAAATGTTGAAGGAGTGCCCCAGCTCAGAGCCAATTGACAGAGTAGGAGAGTATTTTTTTTTTTCTTTTTGGCTCTGTCAGGTCACTAACTGACTACTTACATAATAGAATGGAGACTTAGGTGACCATACATGAAAGGAATATAGTCTTTGCAAAAATAGTTTGGAGAGGTCACTAAATAAATGACTGGAGCACCTCTGTGGCTCAGTCTGTTAAGCCTCTGCCTTCAGCTCAGGTCATGATCTCAGGGTTCTGGGACTGAGCCCATGTTGGGCTCCCTGCTCAGCAGGGAGTCTGCTTCTCCCTCTCCCTCTGCCCCTACCTCTTGCTCATGTGCTTGCGTGCTCTCTCTCAAATAAATAAATAAAATCTTTAAAAAACAACAACAACAAATGACTGTAGCCCCAAAAAAGCAACAACAGCAAACCCTGGGGAGGGAGGAGAATCTAATTTCCAGAATTACCACATTATAATATTCAAAACATCCATTTTCAACAAAAAAATTACAGGCATACAAAAGAGGCAGCAAAGTATGGCCCATTCACAAGAAAAAAAAATAGAAACCATCCCTGAGGAAACCCAGCATTGGATTTATTAGACAAAGACTTTATATATGCTTAAAGTGCTAAAGAAAACCATAGATAAAGAACTAAAAGAAACCAGGGGCTCTGGGTAGCTCAGTCAATTGAACATCTGACTCTTGGTTTCAGTTTAGGTCATGATCTCAGGGTTGTGAGATCAAGCCCCACATCCTGCTCCACGCTTAGTGGGGAGTCTGCCTGGGATTCTCTCTCTCCCTTTCCCTTTGCCCCTCCTAACCACCGCCCCCCCCGCTCTCTTTATTTAAAATAGAAGAAATAAATCTTAAAAAAAGAAAAAAAAAAAACAGAAGAACAAAGTCTGAACAAATAGAAAATATCAAAAGAGAAATTACAAAAAGGAATCAAATAGAAAATCTTGAACTGAAAAAAGAATGAGCAAAGAATAAAAGAAGTATATTGTAAATGCCCGCAGAACCCAAAAATGTGATCAGTCTCTTCGTCATATAAATAAAAATCACAGTGTAATGCCACTTTCACTCATCAGAAGATGGGAAAATGGGCCTCCTCAAAAAGTTGTGAAGGGAGTATTAATTGGTACAACTTTTCTATCAAGATCTATCAAGATCCTTGAAACTTTGACACAGCTATTATCCTTTCAAGGAAGTTTAAAGATTCATTGCATATTCATTCGTTCATTTATCTTCATATTCATTAATTACTTCATGAATATTTTTTGAGAGTCTATTATATGCCAGGCACTTGACCTAGGTGTTAAAGAAACCGCAATAAACAAAATAAATTCCCTGCTCTTGAGTTTTCATTATACCAGATGAAAAGCTATACACAAACAAACAAAATGAATTTATAATATGTTAAGTGGTAATAAATGACATAAAAAATAAGGCTGGGTAAGGAAGATGGCATTATTTTAGATGAGGTAGTCAGGGAATATCAGACACAAACTAAATATACATTATTGACTGGTTAGTAAAATAAATTATGGTACAAGTAAATTACTTACGGAATAAAAATTAAAAGCCATGGGGCATCTGGGTGGCTTAGGTGTTAAGCGTCTGCCTTTGGCTCAGGTCATGATCCTGGGGTCCTGGGATCAAGCCTCACATTGGGCTCTCTGCTCAGCCGGAAGCCTGCTTCTCCCTCTCCCACTTCCCCTGCTTGTGTTCCCTATCTGTGTTTCTCTCTCTGTCAAATAAATAAATAAAATCTTAAAAAAAAAAAAAGCCATAGTACCATAATTTTTTCCTTGATTTGATAATAAAATTTTATTTTTACCTTTGATTTTTAAGAAATGCATGATTCAAATACGTGAAATAGAAACTTTCAAATTAAATTAATTATTATAAATAAATATACAGAATATATTAATGAATTGCATTATGTTACATTAAATGGAACAATTCAAGGGAAAAGATCTGAATATGTAAGATACCTTTGGCCAGATTTTTAAATTAACCGACGTTGTTGCTTTTATTAATCAGCAGGTGGTGCTATTGCTTGATTAAGAGAACTTTTGCCTTTTTTTTTTTTTTTCACTCTGTTCTTGAATATTCAGTTAGTCATTATAATGAAAAGATGTCCCTCTGTTCATTCATTCTTCCATTCAATTAAAATAATTGCAACGATTCATCATCTGCAGTAACTGGTCTTACTGCCATATGTAACTTTTCATTGTCAGTAATGGATGCCAACACATAATTTAAGATAGCCTGCAATTTCCCAATTCCTGGTATGTGAGAGAGAATATTGATTTTAAAAATCATTAGTGTAACAAAGAAATGTAAGAAACTTTGCATCTATCATCTCTTCCCCCTAAACTTAATTTGTGAACACACACTTTTATAAATTGAATTCATCCAACCTGGCTAAAGATATATGCTTTTGAGAATTCTTTTAATCTAGTATATTTATATAGCAGTAATAAAGAGAAAGGTGAGGTTGGCATTTGGAAGGTGCTTTTGTAAGTTATTATAATCAAGTCATGTTTTTTAGTATAAATATTTCTTAATTCCTTGGTGGGGAACTGTATGCCTAAGCAGTTTGACAGAATACAGGGGAAAAATGGTCTCTTCTCTTACAGGGATATAACATCCTTTAATGAGTAGGTCAACACTATATAAATGCATTCTCAGGTGTTCTCCATTTTGTGCTGTCCAGTATGATGGCATATTGTATTTATTTTTTTAAAAGATTTTATTTATTTATTAGAGAGACAGAGAGCACATGAGCAGGGGGAGGGGCAGAGGGAAAGAGAATCGCAAGGAGACTGCACTGAGTGTGGAGCCGGACCATGGGTCTCCATCCCACAACCCAGAGATCATGACCTGAGCTGAAATCAAGAGTCAGACGCTTAACCTGCTGAGCCACCCAAGTGCCCTGTATTGTAGTGTATTTTAATGTAGTAGTATTGACATGGTTGTAGAGCCCTGGAGTCAAGACTCCAGTGGTGATATTACAAAGTTAAATGGACTAAGCTAAGTGATTACCTCTTTCCTTTCAACTCCACCATTCTGTGATATCTCTTCCGTGGCCATTGGACATCCTGCTTGCTTCCTCTCATAAGTAGTAGTAGGGTGTTGTTTCTTTCTTTGTTTCATAGGAAGATTGTTACAAGAAAGAGGCAGCACTGCACATGGTATACTAGAAGTGGGAAAAACTCAAGCAGTGCTGGAGAAGTGTGGCTGATCCTATAACTTCAAACTTATTCTACATTTTATTATAGTTGGATACAAGTAGCAGAAACCATTAAGCAAAAAGAAGAATTGGCTACAAGGTTACAGGGATATCTTCCAGAGGCCAGGTCAAGGAACTGTGCATCCTTTACAGTATAAGACCCTGCCCTCCGGAATTGGGAAATTCACCAAGCATAACAAAATCACAGTTCTATTACAGAATTAACTTTTAATCTTCTTAAAATCAATACCTAACACATAGCAGGTGTTGCATAAATGTTGCATTTTAATGGATCACTGTACAGACAAAAGATATTGTTTTGGTTTTTAATGACTTACATTTACTTATCACAATTAATGTAACTCAATGACTTACATTGCAGCATTTTGACTAGGTCATTACTAAAATTGATCCATTTAATCAGTTTGGTTGATGTTTTTGAGAAGGCTACTTTAAGATTTCTAAATCTTTGACTTTTAATTTGCTCCTTGGATTTTTTTTTTATTTTAAAAAGTTTGAAGTCATGGTTGAGCTCTGGGAAGGAATTCTTTCCTAAGGACACAGGCATACTCATTCATTCATTCATTTAACAAATATTGATGTGTGATACTCTAGCTAGTCAAAGAATAATATTCATATGTGTCCTCTAGGAGTAATTCACCCTCTGTTGAGAGTACTGATATGTAAACAGATAATTAAATAACATGGTTATTTAATGGCAAAGGTTATAATTGTTGTGGGAGAAGAGAGAAGGAATAGAGTAATGGTAAATTTTTAGATATGTCTGTACTTATATAGGATGAGACTAAACTTGGTTAAAGTAAGCTTTCTCTCTGGTCGAATAACTTAAAAACATTAAAAAGTCGGGCGCTTGGGTGGCTCAGTTGGTTAAGCGATTGCCTTCGGCTCAGGTCATGATCCTGGAGTCCCAGGATCGAGTCCCGCATCGGGCTCCCTGCTCGGCAGGGAGTCTGCTTCTCCCTCTGACCCTCCCCCGTCTCATGCTCTCTCTCTCTATCTCATTCTTTCTCTCAAATAAATAAATAAAATCTTTAAAAAAAAAAACATTAAAAAGTCTTTTTTTTAAATAGAGATTTTTTTTAACCAAGAAGCACAAATTTGGTTTTGCTTTTTTCTGATTTTGGTACCTAAAAATCTAAATTTAATTATCTATGTCTAGAAGCACAGAACTTCAGTTCTGTTGACAAATGTTCTTTAGGTGTACTATATGTTAAAATCATGCAAAAGCTCCCATTACACATGGACCAATCCACTAACTCCTCCTCCACAGTAGGTTATTGTTCCTCCACCCTGCATTTGGGGGAGAAGTGGTATAATTTCCTCTTCTACAATCTCTCTCACAGTATCTTCTGCATAAATAAATACCTCATAAACTAAACTCCAATATTCACACATTCTGATTAGTCAATACTGGAGATACCAGTCATGTAAAAAATTTTAAATCCTTTATTTTGATTTAAGGAAAAATGTTATTTCCTTTTATTTCATTGTTTTTAGTTAAATTACCTTTCCCTTCTGAACATCTTTCCCTTTTAAAGAAATTCTATAGATTTTTTTCCCCAGACCATTAGGCCTTATCTGATTATTTGCAGTATCATCTGTTTAGGGGCCATAGATTTAATAATTTAAAATTGATCCTTAAGGATTTTCCTCTCAGGATTCTAAGATGTTCATATTTTCCCTGAGGAAGGTTCTGTCTCAGAGTCTAATTTTTTCATACTATCAGGAAATATTCATGAAAAAAATAGCTTGCTTTTTCTTAATAAAGACATGCCTTAGGGATTTTGTGGGCTTGGTTCCAGACCATTGCAATAAAGCGAATATCACAAATAAAGCAAGCAAAATGAAATTTTTTTATTTCCTAGTGCATATAAAAGTTATGTTTGCACTATATTATAGTCTATTAAGTGTGCAATAGCATTATGCCTAAATAAGCAATGTATATGCCTTAATTAAAAAATACTTTATTGCTAAAAATGCTAACCATCATCTGAGCTTTCAGTGAGTCATAATCTTTACTGGTGGAGGGTCTTGCCTTAATGTGGATGGCTGCTCACTGATTAGGGTTGTGGTTGCTGTCTTATATGGACTTGGTTCATGGTGCTCCAAAACAATTACAATAATAACATCACTGATCACAGATCACCGTAACACATATAATAATAATGAGAAAGTTTGAAATATTGTAAGAATTGCCATATTGTTACACAGAGACATGAAATGAGCAGATACTGTTGGAAAAATGGCGTCAATAGACTGGCTTGATGCAGATTGCCACAAACCTTCAATTTGTAAAAAATGCAGTATCTACAAAGTGCAGTAAAGTGAAGTGCAGTAAAATAAGGTATGCCTATATAATTTCAATGCTTTTGTATAATTTACATGATAGACTATTAAATGCATATTTTGCTTGATGTCATAAACCCATTTTGGTTCTTTTTTCTTTCTAAAAGCAACTTGTTCAATAATTTTTAAATTTTTTCTTTTGGATATCCTTGATAATTGAATACCATGTGAACAATACCAAGTTCCTACTACCACTTGGTGACAACATGAGCAAATTATTGTTTATTTTCTCTTTAACTGTGCATAAACCTTTTGAAAGCCAAACCCATAAACCCCAAACTACTTTAAAAAGTGGTAAAAGTACTGGTTCATGTGTTTATGCTTATATCTGAATCTGAATCATTAGGAAAAAAATTTTAATATCTCCAAATTGGGGCACCTGGGTGGCTCAGTCTGTTAAATGTCTGCCTTCTGCTCCCAGGACCGTGGGATCAAGCCCCAAGTTGGGCTCCCTGCTCAGTGGGGATTCTGCTTTTCCCTCTCCCTCTGCCCTTCCCCCTCCCTTTTGTGCTCTCTCACGTGCACTCTTTCAAATAAATAAAATCTTGAAAAGATAATAAATAATAAAATCCCTAAATTGACTGCTATAATTTCACAGTAGGTCAAATAATGGGCCCCCAAAGATGTCCATGCCCTAATCCCCAGAACCTGTGAATATGTCACCTTAAAAGGCAGAAGGAACTTTGTAGAAGTGATTAAAGGTGTGGACCTTTAGATGGTAAGACTATCCTGGATTATTCAGATTGGCCCAGTCTAATCATAAATCCTTAAAAGCAGAGAATCTTTCCCAGCTGGGATAAAGGATGAAGGAGGAGAAGATTCTAAGTAAGAGCAACTCATTCTGCTGTTGCTTGCTTTCAAGATGGAGGAAGGGCACCACAGCCAATGAATGCAAGTGGTCTCTAGAAGTTACCAGTGGCCAGCACAGAAATGAGGACTTCTGTCCTACAGCATTAAGAAACTGAATTCTGCTAAGACCCTGAGTAAGCAAGGAAATGGATCCTCCCCTCGAGCCTCCAAGAAGAAATGTAGACTTGCCAACAACACCTTGATTTTAGCTCAGTGAAAACCATGTGGATTTATGATCTGTGAAAGATTCTAAGTTTGTGGTAATTTGTTACAACAGTAATAGAAAACTGCATCTTTGTAACTGCAGTTCAGGGCCAATCTTAGCAATGAGTATGTAGGTGGAAATATCCTGGGGAAGGCTTTTACCCCCTTCTTACTGATAACAAAATTTCCATTAGCTTTATTGCTTTGACTTAAGAAATTGTTATTTTCAGGTCCTTTTCAAAGTATTTGGCTAGTTGAGAGCAGATTTCAGATGAGAGTGAGGAGAGAGGTATAAAATACTATTACACGGGGAGATGGCCCTTTATGAGGAGAATTTGGGTTGGCCATAGAACACCATCAACATTCTAGGTATTTGGGGAGGTGCCAGTAATATTTACCCAGAGCCAAAACCAAACTGGCCAGCCTTACAATTTTTCAAGATTGCCTTTAGAAAAAAATATATTGCTAAACCTCTCAAAAGCAAACCAGCAATCAATTGTTGTGTTCTTGCTCAGTGACATAGTGCTTCTTTATAGGCAGCTCAAAATAACATTGATTGATACTTCTGTTGGGCCTTCTCCCAGTTAGTTACTCCTCCATTATAACTGCTATTCTGACTGTGTCACCATGGGTTAGTTTTGCCTGCTTGTGACCTTTATATAAGTGGAATCGTACAGTATTTTTACTTTTGTCTGACTTTTTTCATTCAGCCATATGTCTGTGAGATTTATCTATGTTGTTGGGTATAGTGTCATAATTTTTGAATCTTCTCAAATCTCCCCATAAAACAGAAAGTAAGAGAGTATAACCAACAATCCACAGACAGCCACTACAACAAAACTTGATATCTCATATTCCTACAAACTCCCAAATGCAAGTGGTTTTCCAAAATACCATTGACAGGTATACATGGTCTCAGCATCTATGTGTGAGAAAGCAGAGGAAAGACAGCTAGGCTTTTAAGACCATGAGAAAAGAACTCCCAAATTGCCAATAAATGCCTGAAACGGAGACAGGCCAGTCAGTTCAAATAGCAGTTGAAACTGGACAGAAGCCTTTAGGATCATAGTCCCAGAAAAGGATCATAGTCAAATTACATAATGTTGCCAAAGACAATGAAGGCATGCCATAAATAGACAAGCCCTGCCAAATAATTCAAAACAAGTTGAAGGATATTGAAAACATGACAAAAGCTATGAAATAACCATATAAATCAAAACTAGGAAAATTAAGAAATGAGGTGACTAGAGAAAGGGAAATTTTTAAGGAGAGATGGCAGAACTCAGAAGGGAATTATAAAAAAGGGAAAAATTATTACAGAAGTGAAGATGAAACTAGAAGGAATATAAGGGCAAATAAACACAATGGATATTGCCTTAAGGGATAAATAGAAAGTGAAGTGGAAGCAAGGAAATGGCAAAAGAGATACAAAGTTTTTTTTTTATTCTTATGTTAATCCCCTACATTACATCATTAGTTTTAGATGTAGTGTTCCATGATTCATTATTTGTGCATAACACCCAGTGCTCCATGCAGAATGTGCCCTCCTCAATACCTACCACCAGG